>NW_027072060.1:600000-862451 GCF_038088225.1 Cyrtonyx montezumae
TTCCTGGTGGGAACAAGAGTGTTTCTTGAAAGTATGTGTGAGTGCATGTATGCGCACACACTTGCATGCACATGTGAACACATGCCATTTTAAGAAAAAAAAAAAAGTAACTTGAAGTGGATTTTCTCACTGATATCCCTATAACTGCATGAAGGAATTTACCAGAGAAGATTTACTGTTGTCCTTCAAATCATAATACTAAGAATCAGCAGCCTCCTGGCTTTAACTTGTTAGTTGTACATTTTAAATACACTGTTACCTTGTTGTAAATACACTGAATATATTAGCAGTGCTGAAATTTGTTATTAATGTGATCTGGTGCCTGGTAATTGTTGAAGCTATTTAAATAGAAAAAATTGCAGTGAAAAGTCAGACATCTTTCTTATCTGCTGAAACTACTGTTTTAGCCTCAACTATGGTACTTCTAACCCCCAGAAATCACTGAAAATGTATTGAAAATAAAATCAGAAGCCTTGGAAAAATAGTTGGTCTTAAAACTAGAGAGGTTGTGGATGCTCCTACCCTGGAGGTGTTGAAGAGCAGGCTGGATGGAGCTTTGAGCAACCTTGTCTAGTGGGAGGTGTCCCTGCCTATAGCAGGGGGGTTGGAATTAGATGATCTTAAAGGTCCCTTCCAATCCAAACCATTCTATGATTCTAGGAATGTGATCTGATAACAGTATGACAAAGAAGTAGATGAACACTTATGATTCAGAGGCTATACAGCATTTTGTCAGTACAATCATATACATCTATGTTAATTGTTTTACTTTTTAAATTTATTTTCTTGTAGTCTATGCATGGAACTTTGAAAAGTGTTGAAGGGCCACCAAACCTGGGAATAAATTTGCCTCTGAGCATGAAACCCACAAATCAGAACTCAGCCAGTCACAACAAAGAGGACACAAGATCTGTCAACGGAACAGAAAAGTTAGAGAAGAAATCTCCTTCTCCTATAAAGAAAGGAGAACCTAAAAAAGTCACAAGTCGTGGCTGGACATGTTGGGATTGTGATAAGTTCTTCACTCAGAGAGACGTTTACATCTCCCACGTGAGGAAAGAACATGGAAAGGTAAATGGATATTTAATTATAAAAAATGAAGTTTTTTTAATAATGCAGTTGCAAATAATTCATTTCATTTCCATCATTATTCTTCTTTGTTCTTACATGTATTTTATCTATTTTCCATCTTAGTTTTTGTCATTTTCTACATAGTCCTTTTGAGAAAATCCACACACTCTTACTTAATTGTAGACTTGTTCATCCATTACCAAAATTTCTTCAAGATGGAAAGAATGAAAGATATTCCAGTATTTTTTCCAAATTATCTCCTCTGATCCAGGTTCTTATTTTTTCCTTTGTGCCTTCAGTTCCTTCTGTCTTGAAAATTAATTAGCTGTTAAACTCAGGCAATGGAGTCTTGTTTTGTTGGTCCAGTGAGTACCAACCAGCATTTCATTTTAAAGGTGTACTCACTGCAAGGTCAAGTCATTGCTCTACTCTTACACTTGCAGGTTCAGTCAACAAGTCAGCTGAGTTGAACAAGGTGAAATTTTTACTGAAAGCAGCTAGATGTGAGATAGCTTACTCAAAGTTGATTGAAAGTCAAACATGAAAATGCTGTGTTCTCAGGTCAGCAGAAAGACCGCTTTATGTCCTTGATGCATCCTGTAGCTTTTCCAATTAAATTAAAAAAACTGACAGACAGGCAGTAATGAAACAGAATAATTTTCTTCTGCTACTGCTTGCAGGGAAAAGAGGTATGAAATTGACTTTTAAAATTTGTCTTATAAAGGAAAAGAATTGTGATGAACATAACTCACAACTCCTTCCTTCCATTTTTCACAAGTTAGAAAATTATCCTGATGGGCATCCAGCCTCCTCTCTTCTCCATATAGGCACAGGGAGATTGATAGAGGTAAGAGAATAATACTAGCTCCATATCCTTATGAATAGTCTCTTTTAATTAGTCACTAGTTAAACATTTGTCTTTTAGCTAAGGTGGCATCTAGAAAATATTAGATGTGCTTGAAACAATGGTAGGTCTTATAAAAACAAAACAGAATGAATAGTGTACAAAAATTAAAATCTGTGTATTTTCCAAAAATTAAGTGTTACCTCTCTTGAGCAGGTAAGAAGCAAAAATAATTTTTCAAGGTTGAGCAGAGGAATGTTGTCATCCAGAGGCTTTAAAGGCAAATAATTATTTGTGGAAGTTAGAACAAATAAGTTTAGCATGGAAAACTAGAGTCTTTTCAGATTTTGAGGTGTGCTTTTACCATTTACATGAGGCATTTAACTGTAGGTTCCCAAACTGTAATTCTCTCCCTAGGCTGTTTTTCTGGAGAAGGGTAAGCAAAAGGCTCCTCCATAAAAGAGTTTAAATTACTTAATTTACAATCATATTGTAAATTTACACTTTCCTTGACTTCCAGTTGAAGCATGTGATGATAGATAAGTAGATGATGTTCACAGAGAAATGTTTTTACAGCCTGATACAAACTGATAAAATAGTACATGCTGCCATGAAAAGTATTGCTTGACAGAGAACTTGATATGCAAGTGGTCTTGTATAGCTATATGCCTGTTTAAAAATGCTGCTATCTGAATTTTACAGAAACAATTCAATTTGTTTTATAACAATAGCATATTCAGTGGTACCTGTGTCTTAAAGCAACGGAGTTCAAGGAGTCCATCTTCATACATTACAGAATGGCAGAATTATAGGGGTTGGAAAGGACCTCTAGTCTAACCCCCCTGCCAAAGCAGGCTCCCTAGACCAGGTTGCACAGGAAGGCACCCAGGCAGTCCTTGAATGTTTTCAGAGAAGGAGCCTCCACAACCTCTCTGGGCAACCTGTTCCAGTGCTCTGTCACCCTCACTGTGAAGAAGTTCTTACGCACGTTTGTGAGGAACTTCATATGCATCAGTTTGTGGCCATTTCCCCTTGTCCTATTGCCACACACTGCAGAGAAGAGTCCAGCCTCATCCCTTTGCCTCCTGCTCCTTAGATATTTATAGATGTGGATCAGATCCCCTCTGTCTTCTTTTATCAAGGCTGAACAGACCCAGGTCTCTCAGCCTTTCCTCATAAGGGAGGTGCTCCATGCCCTTTATCATCTTTGTGGCCCTCCACTGCACTCTTTCATGGAGATCCCTTTCTTTTTTGTACTAAGGAGCCCAGAACTGGACACAATACTACAGGTGAGGCCTGACCAAGGCAGAAAGGGAGGATCACCTCCCTTGACCTGTTGGCCATGCTTTTTTTAATGCACTCCAGGATGGCATTGGCCTTCTTGGCCACCAGGGCACACTGCTGGCTCATGGCCAACGTGTTGTCCACCAGGACACCCAGGTAAATTGCAGTAATTGCATTTCAGCAAACAATTTTGTTGTCTAAGATGAACTTGCCATTTTCAGTTCAGACTTCATTCTTCCATGTAGCATTGCATTGTGGATTTGGATGCCAGGTTCACTTAGGTCAGTGAGATTTTGGGGTTGATTTGGTTTAGATCAGATCTTGCGCTACTGCTCCTGACAAACACCTGAGTAGTGGATGAGTTATGTAGGTAGCAGGAATGCTTTGCATGAGGTCACTCAAGTTCATGAATATTTACAGGAGTGAGGGCAAAGTGCTTATTATCAAGCAAACATGGTCAGTAGAGGAAACTGAATGGTCAGTTTCTTTATTTTAGTTCTGGGTTGTTCCTATTGCTGTAGCAGTGCTGTGTTTCCCTGTTACACTGACTACATTAGTGCTAAAACTGTTGTGTCCACCTCAGGCCAGGGCTGGAGCCAGGAGTGATCTTGATTCACAGAACTATGTTTTCTTTTACCTGGTTTTCTGTTATGACTCAAGGGCACAAAGACCAGACAATTCCATTTGGTTTCTTCTGGGGCTTTAGAAGCCCAATTTTGCATTTCTATCTACTGAAATCATGGAGGAATTAGTATAAATGGTTTCAGTTTCAAGCCCAGCAAATCTATTTATGACACTTCTGGTACAAAGTGTCTATAAAGAAACTCCATACAATGTGCTACTATCCCTGTAGTGTGCCGATGAACTGTGACTTATTTCTGATCCCATAACACTCATGCAATCATAGATTGGTTTTCTCTTAAAATCAGTATCTGTAGCAGCATGTAAAACATTGATTGATTCTGTTTTTCCCATTAGCACAACTATTAACTTATCAATTATTTTACTGGCTATATGGGAACTGTTGAATCAGGGACTGAACCACTGATTGATCACCTGAGGTGAGCACTGAGTCAGCTGCAGGAGCACAGGTGAAAGCAATGCACCTGTGTGACTGGAAGGGGTGGAGTCTGGCTCCACCTCTCCCAGACCCCCATTTAAGGGCTGACCACCATTAGGGAAGCATCTCTTGTTGGAGATCCCTCCTCTGTGGAGTTGTTGGTGAGCCTTCCTTTATTTACAGGTTGTCTGTTTACCGTCCAAATAAGTCAAGCAAAGTATACCATTTGCCTCAGTATTTTCTGTGAATGCTATTCTTTTGAGTTATTCATCCTACAATTGGTGAGTCAGGTGGGCTTGAAAAAAAAAAGTCATCAACAAGTATGTCTCCCATTTGGAATATCTTCAAATGAGGCAGGGGGGAGAACATTACCCCCCTATATTGTTGGGAAATGGCTGCAGGAGCAGGGAAGTCACGGTGATATGTACGAGCACAGTTTGCACTGCAGCACAGACTATATACTCTTGGAAAAGTATTACATGTTGATAGGAGGTCATGATGCTCCTGGGCCAAGTGACAAACAACTCAAAGCAGACATGAACTGCTTCAGCTGAGCAACCCAAGTTGCCAAGATGTCTATGGGAAACTTCTGTGATTATGTTGTTCACCCTGCTTTCAGTGAAGAAGGCTTCACGGGACTGTTGATAATTGTAACTATAGGTATTTTTAGAGTAAGCTGTCCTTGGTAATCTATTCCATTTAGCTAGCAGGTGTTCCCTTTGGGCTCTGTGTTATGCACTGGCCACGCTGATATGGTGCTCAAAGGAAACTACACTGTGTGAACCTTGAGAAAAGTAAAAGCAGGAGATGGTCTGTGGCGAGTGGGAGAGGAAAAGTGCACTTTGAACAGGGGATGCCCTACCAGCACTGCCTTTCACACCCGCTGCCGATGCATTCCTGTTTGGGTTTTTTAGGATTAGGATGATATCAAGAGTTACCTCCCTCAGGATGGTTTCTCACTGCTGTTAATTGTTGGGAACTGCTTAAAGTTGTCTTTCTCTGAGGCTCTCAGCCAATGATTGTGTGCTATTCTCTGTACGCCCCTGTCTTAAACACTATAAGAATAAGGCTGTCCGGGTAATAAATTGAAGCCTGATCATTCATGTATTGAGTCCTGTCGTGCTCCCCGCTCGAGAGCAATCCACTCGGACCCTGATATCCGCAGCACTAGATCACAAGATCAAACTATCCCAGGTCTTAAGGAATTGCCCCCTTTTATGGCTTAGTTACCATTGTTGAGAAATGGGGACCCCTGTGGGTTATGGGGACTGTTTCTCCTTCTCCGGCCTGTTTAATGGATTATTTCCAGGGTTTAGATAAGTGTTCTTATTACAAAGGCGCACTGGCTAGCTGCTTCTACTGTGGCTTGGCCCCTGGTAATGGCACTACACTAACTGTAAGTAACAAATAACAACATAGAATCTGATAACCAACTGTTAAGAGATGGTATCAAGAAATTAGAAGAAAAGTTGGGCATGTTAACAACCAAGAAACCTGGACAAAATGCCCCAACAAAGCAAATAGGTATTATTTCAGCTGAGGACACTTAGGTCCCTGAGGTAACAGACCTGGTTACCTCAGAGGTCAAGGTCTCTAAATCGGATCTTGAAGCTCTGTCTATGATGCATCTCTTTGAGATCTGCCTAATTATAAGTCAGAAAACAAAGAAAGCATGAGCTATACTGGCAGGGGTGCCTCCTGACCAGTGGCCCCCTGCTGAAACATACTTGAGTATAACAGCTCGCCCATATGCAGCAAATGAGTTGATGGACCTAGTACAAGGGTTCCATCAAAAGCCTAGGGAAAGCATACCATCATGGCTCCTAAGACTATGGGATGCAGGAGCTGAAAGTATAAGTTAACACTAAGTGTAAGATGTCTAAGCTAACATCTATAACTGTATACCCAGCCCTGAGGCAAAGATTATATGCTGCCATCCTAATGAAATGCCATACTAATGAAAACCACTCTATAATAGGCTGGTTGTTGGCAGCATGCTGTCTAACATGGCCCAATAAAACAGATGTACTGCTTCATACTGGTTTATGGTCCTCTATGGAGGACCTCCAAACGTACATTCAAGAACTGGGTATGAGGGAGGCCATGTGTTCATAAGTTCATAAGTTCATAAGGTTGGAAAGGACCTATAAGATCATCTAGTCCAACCATCCTCCTATCACTATCTCTACCCAACTACTAAATTAAATCCTTTAGCACCTCATCTAAATGCTTCTTGAACAGCGCTAGGGATGGTGGCTCAACCACCTCCCTAGGCAGGCCATTCCAGTGCCTGACCACTCTTTCAGAAAAGAAATGCTTCCTCAGGTCTAATCTAAATCTTCCCCGGCGCAACTTGTGGCCATTCCCTCTCGTCCTGTCGTTATTTATCAGGGAGAAGAGGCCCACCCCCTCCTCACCACAACCCCCCTTCAGGAAGTGGTAGAGTGCAATAAGGTCTCCTCTTAGCCTCCTCTTCTCCAGACAAAACAATCCCAGCTCCCTCAGCCACTCCTCATAAGACTTGTGCTCCAGACCCCTCACCAGTTTTGTTGCCCTTCTCTGAACACGCTCCAGGGCCTCAAGTCCAGGGATGGAAAAAATTATGGGAGGTATGAGAGACCTGATGTTGTAGTCTGGCTTCCCTTGGCAGTCTCTGAGACCACAGGCTGAAACATGTCTCCGTTAGACAGCGGGAGTATTCTAAGAAGACTGTGGCTACCCAGATGGAGAGCTTGCTGAGAAATGTCACTGTTCAGGTCTCTGGCTGCAGGGCATGCCTGAGCCTTCTTCTGCCCGGGGAGAGTGGCAGGGACTCCACCTGTGCGAGGTGTGAGTGGGTGGATGAGCTCCTCAGCCTGGTGGTGGAGCTCAAGGATGAGGTCCAGAGACTTAGGACCATCAGGGAGTGTGAACGGGAGATTGACTGGTGGAGTAACTCACGGGCTTACCAAGGGGAAGAGTTCCGGGAAAAAAAACCCAGAAAGGTGGTGGACCCCCTGCCCTGTCACAGTCGGACAGACCTGACTGATGGGGAAGGTTGGAAGAAAGTCCTGACTTGCTGTCACAGGAGACTCCCTCGCCTGCCCAGCCAGCTTCCCCAGCTCCAAGTAACAGGTTCCATTTGCTGGAGGTTGAAGGGGAGGTGAGTGGAGAGGTGATGGAGGATCTGCCTAGGAGAGAGCCTAGGGTGAGGCAGTCACCCCCACGCCTTGAGACTGCCTCTGACAGGAAAGAAAGAAGGGTGGTCATGGTGGGTGACTCCCTTCTCAGAGGAACGGAGGGTCCCGTATGCAGACCTGACCTGGGCCATCAGGAAGTGTGCTGCCTTCCTGGGGCTCTGGTCAGAGACATAACTAGGAAACTCCCTAAGCTGGTTAGGTCATCTGACTACTTTCCGTTACTCGTGGTTCAGGTAGGCAGTGATGAAATTGCTCAGACAAGCCTATGAACAATGAAAAAAGATTTCAGGGGTTTAGGGCATTTAGTTCAAGGAGCAGAAGCTCAAGTGATATTCTGCTCTATACCTTCAGGGGCAGTAAGGGACACTGAGCGGGACCAGAAAGCATGAGCAATGAATAATTGGCTCAGAGGCTGGTGTCAAGCAGGAAATTTTGGATTCTTTGATTATGGGGCAGTTTACTCGGCCCCTGGCCTGTTGTCTGTCCATGGAACCCACCTATCTCAAAGGGGGCAATGAATACTAGTGCAGGAGGTAGCAGGGCTTATTGAAAGAGCTTTAAACTAGCTACGAAGGGAGAAGGGGACAAAACTGGCCTCTCAAGAGATGAGCCATGGGGAACATTGCTTGAGCTGTGGGTGAGGCAGATGACTCGACTGAAATGCATCTATACCAATGCACGCAGCATGAGCAACAAGAAGGAAGAGTTGGAAGTGATTGTGAATCAGGCTGATTATGACCTTGTTGCTATCACCGAAACAATGGTGGGACCACTCCCATGACTGGAGTGCTGTGATAGATGGCTACAAGCTCTTCAGAAGGGATAGATGAGGCAAGAAGGGTTGTGGTGTGGCCCTTTATATTAAGGACTGTTTCGTTGTTGAAGAGCTTGGGGTTGGGAATGACAGAGTGGAGTCTGTGGGTGAGGATCAGGGGGAAGGCCTGTAAGGGTGACATCTTGGTGGGGGTCTGTTATAGACTGCTGTGGGAATAAAAGAAAGTGTATTTAGAGCAGAAGCTGTGGAACAGGATAAACAGCATGAGAAAGGAAGGCTGAGAACCAAGGACGCTTCCAGATGAAAAGGAAAACAAGTTCAAGTAAGCTGTGGGATGGCAGACCCTAATTGGAGGAAGAGTGCATGACTTGGAATGACTCATGGAGCTGACCTTCAGCAGACACTTTTCAGAACTAGTGCGATATCACAATCAAAAGTTACCTCCTCTGGGATGTGTTTTGCAGAACTGTTAACTGCCGGGAGTGTTTTTGGAGTTGTTTTTCTCAATGCTCTCTACCAATGATTGTGCGCTATTTTCTATATGCCCCTGTCTTAAACACTGTAAGAATAAGGCTGTCCGGGTCATAAATGGAGCATGGTTTAACCATATTGGTGTATGTCATGCTTCTGTCCGTTTTCTCCAACAACAGGATCCTAATCAGGATGAAGAGTTTGATGAGGCGTACTATGAGCAGCTTGCAGAAGTTGCGTGATCGCCAGCGCTTGTTCTCATGGGAGACTTCAACTTCCCTGATATATGTTGGAAATATAATACAGCACAGAGGAAGCAGTCCAGGAGGTTTCTAGACTGTGTGGAAGATAGCTTCCTCATGCAACTGGTAGGGGAGCCTACCAGGGGTGGTACCCTGCTAGACCTGTTTTTTGCTAACAGAGAAGGACTGGTGGGAGAAGTGAAGGTTGTGCACTGTCTTGGGCAGAGTGACTGAGGAATTGTAGAATTCTCTATTCTTGGAGATGTCAAAAGAGTGACCAGTAAAACTACCTTCTTGAACTTCCAGAGGGCGGACTTTGATCTGTTCAGGGCACTTGTAGCATGGATCCCTTGGGAGTCGCTTCTCAAGGGTAAAGGGGTCCAGGAAGCTTGGATGCTCCTCAAGATGGAAATCTTAAAGGTGCAAGAACAGACTGTCCCTGAGTACCATAAGGTGAGCCGTAGGGGAAGATGACCGGTATGGATGAGCTGGGAACTATTGTTGAGACTCAGGGAGAAAAAGAGAGTCTATGTCCTCTGGAAGAAGGGGCAGGCTACTTGGGGGGATTACAAGGGAGTAGCTAAGGTATGCAGGGAGGAAGTTAGGAAGGCAAAAGCCCAACTTGAACTCAGATTGACCACTGCAGTAAAAGACAATAAAAAATCCTTTTATAAATATATCAATGGCAAAAGAAGAACCAAGGATATTTCTCATCCTATAATTGATGCAGCAGGGAATGTGGCCACTGAGGACAAGGAGAAGGCTGAGGTCCTCAATGCCTTCTTTGCAACTGCCTTTAATAGCCAGACCAGTTACCCGCTGGGCATTTTATGCCCTGATCTGGAAGTCTGGGACCCTACTCAGAATATACCCCTGGCGATCCAGGTGGAGACAGAGAGCTTCTCCTCCATCTAGACTGTCACAAGTCCGTGGGACCGGATGGGCTACACACTTGGCTGCTGAGGAAGCTGGTGGGGGTGATTGCCAAGCCCCTCTCAGCCATCTATCGGCATTCCTGGTTAACTGGAGAGGTCCTGGAGGATTGGAGGCTTGCTGATGTGACTTCCATCTTCAAGAAGGGCCATAAGGAGGATCCAGGGAACTATAGGCCTGTCAGCCTGACCTCAATACCAGGGAAAGTAATGGAGCAAATCATCTCGGGTGAGATTGCATGGCACGTGCGTGATATCCAGAGGATCACGCCCAGTCAGCAGAGGTTCATGAAGGGCAGGTCATGCTTGACCAACCTCATCTCCTTCTATGACTGGGTGACCAGTCTGGTGGATGAGGGAAGGGCTGTAGATGTAGTCTACCTAGACTTCAGCAAAGCCTTTGACACGGTCTCTCACAGGCTTCTTCTGGGGAAACTGGCTGCCTGTGGTCTGGACAGGTATACACTTCTTTGGATAAGGAACTGGCTAGAGGGCCGTACCCAATGGGTATTGGTTAATGGAGTTAAGTCCACTTGGCGACCCATTACAAGTGGTGTGCCCCAGGGGTCGCTACTGGAACCCATCTTGTTTAATATATTTATTGACGACCTAGATGAGGGAATTGAGTGCACCCTTGAGTTTGCAGATGACACCAAGTTGGGAGGTGGTGTGGATCTGCCTGAGGGTAGAGAGGCCCTACAGAAGGATCTAGATAAGTTGGATTGCTGGGCTGAGATGAATGGGGTAAGGTTCAACAAGGCCAAGTGTCATGTCCTTCACTTTGGCCACAATAACCCCAAGCCGCATTATAGGCTTGGGGATGAGTGGCTAGATGATTGTGAAGAAGAAAGAGACCTGGGGGTGTTGGTTGATGCTCGGCTGAACATGAGCTGACAGTTTGCCCAGGTAGCCAAGAATGCCAACGGCATCCTGGCATGCATTAGAAATAGTGTGGCCAGCAGGAGCAGGGAGGTGATCATCCCCCTCTACTCATCACTGGTGAGGCCACACCTCGAGTATTCTGTTCAGTTTTGGGCCTCTCACTACAGGAAAGATGTTGAGGCCCTGGAGCGTGTCCAGAGAAGGACAATGAAACTGGTGAGGGGTCTGGAGCACAAGTCTTATGAGGAGCGGCTGAGGGAGCAGGGATTGTTTAGTCTGGAGAAGAGGAGGCTCAGAGGAGACCTTATTGCACTCTACCACTTCCTGAAGGGAGGTTGGGATGAAGAGTTCAGCCTCTTGTCCCAGGCAACAGATAGGACCCAGGGAAATGGCCGCAAGTTGTATCAGAGGAGGTTTAGGTTGGACATGAAAAACTCTCTCAGAGAGTGGTCAGGCACTGGAATGGCCTGCCCAGGGAGGTCGTGGAGTTGCCGTCCCTGGAAGTGTTCAAGAGGCGTCTGGATGAGGAGCTGCCAGATATGGTTTAGTAGCCTGTGGTAGCAGTGGTAATGAGAAGACCTATAAGATCATCTAGTCCAACCGTTGTTTCAACCTTGTGATTCTATGATGCTATGATCTGGTTCAAGACCATCAGCAGTGGCCATGCCATTATAGACACAGCTAATTGTCGCTCCTGAATAGTCAGTATGTTTTGTTAAGATAGAGAAAATACTCAGCTAGGCAGGATGGGGATTCATGGATATTTCCTCCGTCTCGCAGGGGGCCCATTTTTCAATAAGAAGCAGTTCTGTAGTATGGGGATCCTAGGGATCCCACGATGTGCCCGGGCAAAAGGTCAGTTAAGGGGGTGGTTTTTTCCCATGCAAACCACCCCAAGATATTACTCAGAAATGTCATAGTGAATGTTTTTAAAGGTATTTAGCTACCTGGCTTGCCAAGTGTTAAGCAAGCAAAGGTGTTGACAAAGCCTTTATTTGAGGTAGAGCTGCTACAGAAAGAGATATTACAGATAAGGGGAATGAACTCACCCCTACTGGCGACCACTTAGGTTAAGGAACGCAGCAGCCTCTCGTTCGAACACTGGTGCGATGGAAGGAAGGGAACTCAGGTAGGAGGGAAACCCACACAGGCTCTGAGCGTGTATGTGCTCCTGGAAGCAATGCCAGAAACACCACCAAGAGGGAGAGCGAGAGGATGGGTGGACCTGGGCTCCTCCGCTCCGGTCACTCAGACGCTCATTCACTGGTTCAGGCTGTGACCAGGAAATCCCACTACAGCAGCCAAACCATATTTTATTACAGCTATGGGAACAAATAAGAAATGATCAAAAATTTCAGAGTACTCCCAGAAAATCAGGAGTACGAATAGTACAAGAAGCACCTACTAAAACCTGGAATTTACCTGATTTTATAGTACCAAATAGAAGGAAAAAACATCTACAGGAATCTCAGGCTACAATGCCTGAGCCACCTGTGGTAAAACATCTCAATGTGGCAAAATTCATGGAGTGACAAGGAACATTGGTTCCCTTAGGGCGTCCAGATGGGATCGATTATATATGGTGATCCATCAAAATTTAAGGGTAATAGAGTAATGATTGGTGAGTTTGGGGGACAGACCATTCCAGTCTGTCTGGATGAAATTGAGGGTTAGGTGTCTCCCACCCCAGGAGTATAAAGTGTTTATTGCCCCAGTGTCACGGTGTTGTCCGTGACAGTGACCCAAGGGAAACCGAGAAGGGAGAGGGGAGAGAAAAAGAAACTGAGTCAGTGGCCACGTGGCTGCCCGAGCAGAGCCGCGCTCCGGGAGGGGGAGGGGGAAACAGCGGGAAGAGATGGGTCTACAAGAAAACAACGGCACGATCTGAGAAAGAACAGTAACTTTACTAAATCTAATAAAATTGAACAATTGAGAGAGAGAGATAAAAATTTCCAAACCAAAAGCTGTGAGCTTATGTTAAGGAGGAAACTGGAGGGGAAGCACACGTGCTGAACCTCCACGGCAGCCCAGAGGAACGCGACCAGGCAGAGCGCCCCCTGGCATCCGGTGCGGAGCTCCGCCCCTCCCCTCTGCTGCTCCCACAGCATTAACTCCTTAACTGCTGCATAATGCTCTGATGTGGAATACCGGCATCAAAACCACAAAACCACAACATTCCACCCCTTATTCCACATCATCACATCATGCTTAACACACATCTATACATAACCAAAACAGTAATAACATAAGTTACATAGAAACATATATATATACATACATATACATGTAATTACAGACTGCATTCCCCCAATATCAAATTCCCTTGTGGGACACACTGGACGTCCCCATTTTTATCCATTACCCACCAGGTGCACCCAGGTCCCTGCGCAAAAACAGTTCCACGGAGGGGTTTGCCCTTCCCAGAGGCTGGAAGGACCCACACTGCTTTTCCCAATATGCTCCTTACATGTACCACAGGGACCTTATCTCCCTCTATGGTCTGTAGGGAGCTGGACTGTGTAGGACCCTCTCGGTTGACTGATCCCCTAGTGTTGACCAACCAGGTGGCTTCTGCCAGATGCTTCTCCCAGTGCTTGAATGTCCCGCCACCCATTGCTCTCAACGTGGTTTTTAACAACCCGTTGTAGCACTCGATCTTACCAGCAGCTGGTGCATGGTAGGGGATATGGTAGATCCATTCAATGTCGTGTTCTTTGGCCCAGATATCCACAAGAGAATTTTTGAAATGAGTCCCATTATCGGACTCAATTCTCTCTGAAGTGCCATGTCGCCATAGGACTTGTTTCTCGAGCCCTAAGATGGTGTTTCGGGCGGTAGCATGGGGTACTGCGTATGTCTCAAGCCACCCAGTGGTCGCCTCCACCATGGTGAGCACGTAACACTTACCATCGCGAGTTCGTGGCAAGGTGATATAATCAACCTGCCACGCCTCCCCATATTTATACTTTTCCCATCGCCCTTCCTGCCAGAGGGGTTTCATCCTCTTGGCCTGTTTAATTATGGCACATGTGTCACAGTCATGGATAACCTGTGCAACGGCATCCAGAGTTAAGTCCACCCCTCGGTCTCTAGCCCACTTATAGGTCGCATCCCTTCCTTGATGGCCTGAGGTCTCATGGGCCCACTGAGCTAAAAATAGCTCTCCTTTGTTCTGCCAGTCCAAATCAGTCTGAGACACCTCAATTTTGGCAGCTCGATCTACCTGATGGTTATTTCTCTGCTCTTCAGTAGCTCGATTCTTGGGCACATGAGCATCTACATGGTGCACCTTTACACCCAACCTTTTTGTTCGGGCAGCAATGTCTTTCCACAGTTCAGCAGCCCAAATAGGTTTACCCTTCCATTGCCAGTTGTCCTGTTCCCACTGCTGCAACCACCCCCATAAAGCATTTGCCACCATCCAAGAGTCAGTATAAAGATATAGCATGGGCCACCTCTCCCGTTCAGCCACATCTAAGGCCAGCTGGACAGCCTTTACCTCCGCAAATTGGCTTGACTCTCCTTCTCCTTCGGTGGCCTCTGCAACTCGTCGTGTGGGGCTCCACACAGCAGCCTTCCATCTGTGATGCTTCCCAACAATACGACACGATCCATCAGTGAAGAGGGCATACGTCTTTTCATTCTCTGGTAGTTCGTTATATGGTGGGGCCTCTTTAGCACGTGGTATCTCCTCTGATGGGGATGTTCCAAATTTCTTGCCTTCAGGCCAGTCCATGATCACCTCCAGGATTCCTGGACAGTTGAGGTTCCCCATCCGAGCTCGCTGTGTAATCAGTGCAATCCACTTACTCCAGGTGGCATCGGTAGCATGATGGGTGGGGGGAACCTTTCCTTTGAACATCCAATTCAGCACTGGCAGTCGAGGTGCCAGGAGGAGCTGTGTCTCAGTACCAATTACTTCAGAGGCAGCCCGAACCCCCTCGTATGCTGCCAAAATCTCCTTCTCAGTTGGAGTGTAGCACTCCTCTGAACCCCTGTATGCTCTGCTCCAAAATCCAAGGGGTCGGCCTCGGGTCTCCCCAGAGGCTCTTTGCCACAGACTCCAAGTGGGACCTTTCTCTCCAGCAGCAGTGTAGAGGATGTTTTTCACATCCTGTCCCAACCGTACTGGCCCCAGGGCCACAGCACGGGCTATCTCCTGCTTAATTTGCTCAAAGGCCTGCTGCTGACAGGAGCAATTTCATTGGTGGCTGATTTCTGCTGTAGTTCTCTCACCCGTGCTCGCAGTGCAGGAGTGGGTTTTTTATGCCACTTCCTCATGTCCTCTCCGTTTTCTCGTAAGAAGCTCCACATGGCCACACGTGACATGATGTTACTGCCGTCATTTGCTCGTGCAGAGAGGCGGTTGCCTTTGGTGGCCGAGACTTTCAACAGTTTGAAAAATTGCTTCATCAGATTCTTTGGGTCATGCTCGTCTTCATCAGGTGTTTCCAATACTGACACAGGTTCATCCCTATTCATCAGTAATGACAGTTCCTCCAGTATAGTTTTCTGTGTCTCCTTAATCTCACCTACTTCTTCTGCTACTGTAGCTGCAATGGAAGCACGTGATGGTGGAAACTGTTGTTCAAAGTTTTGGAGTGTAATAGTCAATTCATAAACTGGGAGTCTTCTGTCGACCCTCGAATCTATGGAACATTGCTACCAGTGTACTTGCGTACCTCTCTGGTGCTGTTTTGGAGAGCTTGCGATATACATCAGGTGTGCACCTTACTCTATCAGGATCACAGTCCTGGTGTGGATTGTTAGGGACGAAATTGGGATCATACAGCATCTCTACTACGGCTGTTTCTCTCAAAAATTGGATGCCTTTCTCCACGGTGTTCCATCTTTCCACCTTAGGCTCCAGATCATCTTTGTAAGGGTATCTATCCTTTACAGCCACTAGTACTCGTTCCCAGAGGGTAGCAACTCCATTCAGACATCTGCCAATTCCTCTGTCGATAGCTGGGTCTCGAGCAATGCTTCCCAGTTGGCGGGCTTCGCTGCCATCTAGGGACACGCTGCTGGCACCGCTGTCCCAACACCGCAGCAACCAGGTGACAATAGATTCACCCGAGCACCGTACAAACTCCTTTCTTGAACCTTGTATTTCAGTCATCTTTAGGGGCCGACGAGTAGTGGTAACAGTGACTCCATCATCATCGCTGTCTTCTCCATGTCTCTCACTTTTCTTAGTGGCCTTTCTAGGTGGTGGTGGTGGTGCTGCTGAGGAGGGCCCCTCACCTGGATCTTCCTTTCTTTTCTCTGTTTCTTCTTCTTTCCATTCTAGGCGCGAGGACGGCCGTGTCCATTTCTGGCCTTCCACAGGGGCAACTGACACTGATACCGGTGCTTCCTGTGATTGGTCAGGTCTAACTTCGAGGTTTTCATTTTGGCTTTGGACCTTGGTTTGGAAACCATTTCTCTCCAGAATATCAATTATAGCTCGATAAGCACAAGCCAGACCCCAAACAATACATTCCTTCTCAGGTCGTCCTGAGTCACATGACTCCTTACCTAAACACTCACTGAATTTCTCAGGATCCCACAGGTGCTCAAGATCAAAACTGCATAACACCGGGGGTCCCCACGCTTCTAATTTCTTTCCTAATTTTTTCCACCTTCCCTGCCATTCAACACTCTCTGGTTTTGAGGAAAGCTTCCTCCACATGATGTAAATTACTATTGCCAAGAGTGCATTCAGAAAAACAGATAACACAGCTGCCACAACTGCCAGGCTGACATCCTGAATATTGGTAAAGACCTGAAAAGAGTAATTGGAAACCGTTCCAAATGCCGCATAATCTGTCACGTTAGCCAGGGTGTTTAGGCAGGAGGTATGTAACCCCCTCAGCGCACTAAAGTAGCTGTATACATACATTACTCCTGTGCTGAACATGAGGAGCTTAAAAAATCGCCAGCATGCTATAAGGTACATGAAAAACCTTAGTCCACTTAGCACCAGATTTACAATTGAGTACAAATACTTCACTGCCCGCATTCTCCACCAATAATTGTCACGGTGTTGTTCGTGACAGTGACCCAAGGGAAACCGAGAAGGGAGAGGGGAGAGAAAAAGAAACTGCGTCAGTGGCCGCGCGGCCGCCGGAGCAGAGCCGCGCTCCGGGAGGGGGAGGGGGAAACAGCGGGAAGAGATGGGTCTACAAGAAGACAACGGCACGATCTGAGAAGGAACGGTAACTTTACTAAATCTAATAAAATTGAACAATTGAGAGAGAGATAAAAATTTCCAAACCAAAAGCTGTGAGCTTACATTAAGAAGGAAACTGGAGGGGAAGCACAGGTGCTGAACCTCCACAGCAGCCCAGAGGAACGCGCCCAGGCAGAGCGCCCCCTGGCATCCGGTGCAGAGCTCCGCCCCTCTGCTGCTCCCACAGCATTAAGTCCTTAACTGCTGCATGATGCTCTGATGTGGAATACCGGCATCAAAACCACAACACCCAGTCCCAGAATACATCTTGAGCATAGACATTTTATGGGGTCTGGCTCTCCAGACAACTGTGGGAGAGTTCACACTTGGGCAAAGGTAAATTAGTATTGGTGTGATACAGGCAATACTGAGGGGCCATGCGAACCATGAGCCTATTTATTTGCTGAAACCACGCTGGATTACTAATGTAACACAGCATAGACTCTCAGGGGTACAAGATGAAATATTGTCAACGGTTTGCGGGACAGTTTGACCCGGTACCGTGACAATTGAGGCAGGGGACCCACAGGCCCACACCCCGGGGAAGGGGAAGGGGAAAAAGGGAAAAAGGAGAAGGGAGATGGGCCTAGGAACAAAACAGCGGCAACGATCTGAGGAGGAAAAGCTAATTTACTAAATAAGATATCAGAAAGGAAAATAACACAATATAATATAATATAATTGGAATTGAGGCAAATGAATCAAATAAAATGAGCAAGAGAGAGAGTGTCCGATAAACCGAAGGCCTTATGCTAACGCTGAAGGCGGACGGCTGCAACAAACACCCACTGCTGAGCTTGGTCCCGAAGGGAAGAGAGAGTCCCGTGACCGCAGACAGTTTTTATCTTTCCCTCTGGGCGGAAATATGTAAAAATGCAAAGCATCGCAAAGTCCTCTGGGGAATGTGGTTCTCTTCTGAGACAGGTACACCCAGAACTATCGACGATCCACAGAGCTGGAGCATTAACTCCTTAACTCCCAATACTCCACATGATGTTATGATGTGGAATATCAACAATACAACAAAAATCATAAAACCATAACAAATATCAAGGATGGTACAGGAACTAGAAAAAGTAGATATTATAAGATAGGCACACAGACCATAAAATTCCCCCATATGGCCAGTAGGAAAGTCAGATGGAACATGGAGAAAGAAAGTGGAATATAGGGAATTGAATATGGTCACGCTGCCCATCTCTGCAGCCATACCCAACATTGCTTCCCTAATGAACACACTCAGTAGAGAAATCAAAACCTACCATCATGTCCTAGATTTAGCAAATGTGTTCTTCAGTATTCTGATTGCTGAATCGTAAGATCAATTTGCGTTTACATGGGGATGTAGGCAGTGGACTGTTCAGGTCCTGCCAGAGGGGTATGTGCATTCACCATGTCAAAACTTGGTGGCGTGAGACCAATCTAATTGGAGAAAACTGAATAATGTCAACCTATACCACTACACTGGTGATCTATTGTTAACATCAGACTTTCTGGAGGTGGTAGGAGAGACAGCAGATTCATTAACCACCTACATATGAGATAGAGGACAGGCTATAAATCCTCAAAAAGTGCAAAGTCCAGGCCTGTCTGTAAAATTTCTGGGGGTAGTCTGGTCAGGAAAGACCAAAGTACTACCCAGTGCCATCATAGATAAGTTTCAGGCATACCCAGTCCCTACAACACCAAAGCAGCTGCAGGAATTTCTAGGTATACTGGGATACTGTAGTTCCTTTACACCTCATTTAGTGCAGCTGCTGAGACCTTTGTATAGACTCACAAAAGAGGGGCAATCATGGGATTGGGGGAGAGCAGAACAGGACGCCTTTCAACAAGCAAAACTGGTGGTTAAACAAGTCCAGGCATTGGGTATATTCAGTCCTACACTCTCAGCCAAATTGGATGTTCATGTTACTCAGGATGGCTTTGGCTTGGGCCTGTGGCAATGTCAGAGTATCAGAGTTCTGTTTGGACCCCCATTGATGTCTGGTCTCAGGTCTGGTATGGAGCAGAAGAGAGGTATAGTATGATTAAAAAACAACTATTGGCTGCCTATTCCGCATTACAAGTGGTAGAGCCAATAACCCAGATGGCTGATGTCATAGTTAAGACCACTCTGCCAATTCAGGGGTGGGTAAGTGATCTGACCCAACTTCCTAAGACAGGGGTGGCCCAGGCACAGACGGTGGCATGATGGGTCACCTATCTCAGTCAGAAGAGTAGTCTGTCTTTATCACCATTGAAAGAAGAGTTTCAAAAGGCCAAGTGACGTATCACAGTGATGCACCAAAAGAAACCTTGGTTGCTCCACCACAGAAGAGTCCCATCCAAGAAGGAAAGTATCCCATTCCTGAAGATGTCTGGTACAGGGATGGGTTCAGCAAGGGCAACCCGAGCAAGTGGAGAGCAGTAGCATACCATTCTGCCACAGACACAATCTGGTTTGAAGAGGGGGATGATCAGAGTAGCCAGTGGGCAGAGCTGCAAGCTGTATGGATGGTTATAACCAAAGAACCTGTTGACAGTGTCCTGGATATCTGCAAGAATAGTTGGGCTGTGTACTGGGGGCTCACTCTTTGGATCGTGCAGTGGGCTACCCAGGACTATTCATGCCCAACCAATCTTGGGTAAAGATATGTGGTTAGGCATATGGAATACAGTTAAACACAGGACTGTACATGTCTACCATGTTTCTGGTCACCAACTCCTACAATCACCAGGAAATTATGAAGCCGACACACTGGCTCAAGTTAGATGGGTTGAGAATTCACCATCTGCTGCTTACACCAAAAGCTGTGGCTAGCTGGACAGAAGACAATGTGGGCAGCTGCTAAGGCATGGGGACTGCCCGTACAACTATCCGACATCGCTCAAGCATGCTGAGACTGTAACGCTTGCTCCAAGATGAGACCGAGGTCGTTGCCTGAAACAACAGCCCATCTTGCTAGAGGACACAATCCTCTACAGAGTTGGCAGGTTGATTATATCGGGCCCCTCCCTCGGTCTGAGGGGGCGAGATATGCTCTAACCTGTGTTGACACCGCAAGTGGGCTAATGCAGGCTTATCCATTAGCCTAAGTGAAATAGGCATATACCATCAAAGCGCTCTCAAGATTGATGTCTGCCTACGGGACACCACAAGTCATTGAGAACAACCAAGGGAGTCACTTCACAGGTGCAATGATACAATGCAGGGCAGAAGAGAACAACATCGAGTGGCGATTCCACCTGCCATACAATCCAAGGAGGGCAGGACTTATTGAGCGTTATAATGGCATTCTCAAGGCTGTCATGAAGATCAACTCTTAGTCTCTGCAGGGATGGACAAAGAGACTCCATGAAACCCTGCTACACCTTTATGAAAGACCTAGGGGCAGCAGACCCAGTGCCTTGAAAATGTTACAAACAACAGGGGCCTCCCCGCTTAGGATCCAAATTACAGGTACCGATAAACCGGGTAAGATCTCAGATTGTCAATGAGAACGATCTTATGCTCTCTGCCCCTGCGAACCTAAAACTAGGCATCAATAGAATAAAATGGTCTTGGAAGACAGGTGTTGCCTAATTGCACCTTGTGGGAGATTACTTGAGGTGGGAGGTTTGGTAGTCCCTCTGGTAATTGGTATGTGGCCTGCTGATATTGTGGTCAACACTCCAGTCTTTATTGCTAAAGGGACCCCTATCATGTCCCTATGGCAGATAAAGACACCCCCTTTGTGCCTGATATAGTTGTGCAGCCACAGACAACTTGCCAAAAGGTTTGGTACAGGCGGTCTTATGGTTTTATGATTTTTGTTGTATTATTGATATTCCACATCATAATATCATGTGGTGTATTGGGAGTAGGCCAGGGCATGCCCCTGTACAAGCTGAAGTGTCGAGCCAAGATAAAAATATGGCCTGTATCTTGCTCTGGAGGGAGGACCTTCCCCTCTTCGTACCCTTGAAACACCTGTCTTACTCCCTGTGAGTCTAAGAGTCACCAGAAGAAACCAAGTAATGCTGAAGTGTTCCTGAGTTGCTGTAAGATCATGTGCAACATCCAATTGTGGTCTACCTGGGACTCATGGAACATAGGATTGTCAACGTTTTACGGACTGGTTCAGCCCAGATCCTTGACGATTGGCGCAGGGGACCCATGGACCCATACCCAAGGAAAGGGGGAAAGGTGTTATGGTTTTGTGATTTTTGTTGTATTAGTGATATTCCACATCATAACATCATGTGGTGTATTGGGAGTTAAAGATTTAATGCTCCAGCTCTGTGGATCATCAATAGTTCTGGGTGTACCTGTCTCAGAAGAGAAGAAGAACTACATTCCCCAGAGGACTGTGAAATGTTTTGCATTTTTATGTATTTACGCTCAGAGGGAAAGATAAAAACTCTCTGCAGTCACGGGACACGCTCTTTCCTTTGGGATCGACTCAGCAGTGGGTGTTTGTTGCGGCCGTCCACCTTTAGCGTTAGCATAAGGCCTTTGGTTTATCCGACACTCTCTCTCTTGCTCATTTTATTTGATTCATTAGCCTCAATTCCAATTATATTGTAGTATATTGTGTTATTTTGCTTTCAGATATCTTATTAAGTAAATTAGCTTTCCTCCTCAGATGGTTGCCACTGTTTTGTTTCTAGGCCCATCTCTACTCTCCTTTTTTCCCTTTCCCCCTTCCCCTTCCCCGCGGTGTGGGCCCATGGGTCCCCTGCCTCAATTGTCACGGTACCGGGTCAAACTGTCCCACAAACCGTAGACAAAAGGGAAAAAGGGAAAAGGGAGATGGGACAAGAAAACAAAACTGTGGCAACGATCTGAGGAGGAAATTCTCTTGTGGTACATGTTGAACATCCCCATTCTTCTGCATCACCCACCAGGTAGACCCAGGTCCCTCAGCAAAAACAGTTCCATGGAGAGGTTTGCCCTCTCCAGAACCTGGAAGGACCCAAACTGCTTTTCCCAACATGTTCTTCACATGTACTACAGGGACCTTATCTCCCTCTATAGTAGGTAGAGAGCTGGACTGAGCAGGACCATCACGATTGATTGATCCTCAAATGTTGACAAACCAGGTGGCTTCTGACAAATTCTTCTCCCAGTGCTTAAATGTTCCGCCACCCATTACTTTCAACATGGTTTTTAGCAACCCATTGTACCTTTCAATTTTACTAGAAGCTCATGCATGACAGGGGATATGATAAATTCATTCAATGCTATGATCTTTGTCCCAAGTATTTACAAGAGAGTTTTTGAAATGAGTTCCATTACGTGACTCAATTCATTCTGGAGTGCCATGTCACCACAGGACTTGTTTCTCAAGACCTAAGATGGTGTTTCGGGTGATAGCATGGGGTACTGCACATGTCTCAAGCCACCCAGTGGTCACCTCCACCATGGTGAGCACATAACACTCACCATTACGAGATTTTGGCAAGGTGATATAATCAACCTGCCACGCCTCCCCATATTGATACTTTTGCCATCGCCCATCACCCCAAAGAGGTTTCATCCTCTTGTCTTGTTTAATTGTGGTGCATGTATCACAGTCATGGATAACCTGTACAATAGCATCCATAGTTAAGTCCACCCCTCGGTCTCTAGCCCAGTTATATGTTGCATCTCTTCCTCAATGGCCCGAGGTCTAATGAGCCCATCGAGCTAAAAAAAAAAAAACCACTCTTGTGTTGCCAGTCCGAGTCTACTTGAGCCACCTTAACCTTGGCAGCTCGATCTACCTGATGGTTATTTTGTTGCTCTTCAGTTGCCTGGCTCTTGAGCACATGCGCATCTACATGGCACACCTTTACAACCGTATTCTTTATTTGGGCAGCAATGTTTCTCAACAGTTCTGTAGCCCAAAAAGGCTTACACCTCTGTTGCCAGTCATTTTGTTTCCATTGCTGTAACCACTCCCACAAAGCATTTGCCACCATCCATGAGTCAGTATAAAGACAAAGCACTGGCCACCTCTCTCGTTCAGCAATATCTAAGGCCAGCTGGACAGCCTTTACCTCTGCAAGTTGGCTTGATTCTCCTTCTCTTTCAGTGGCCTCTGCCACTTGTCGTGGGGCTCCACACAGCAGATTTCATATCTGCGGTGCTTACCCACAATCTTACACGATCCATCTGTGAACAGGGCACATTTCATTGTCTGGTAGCTCATTGTATGGTGGAGACTCTTTAGCGTGATACCTCCTCTGCTGGTGTTGTTCCAAACTTTTTACCTTCAGGCCAGTCCATGCTCACTTCTAGGATTCCTGGATGACTGATGTTCCCCATCCGAGCTCGCTGTGTAATCAGTGCAATCCACTTACTCCAAGTCGCATCGGTAGCATGATGGGTGGCGGGAACATCCAGTTCACCACTGGCAATTGAGGTGCCAGAAGGAGCTGCATTTCAGTACCGATTACATCGGAAGGACCTCGAACTCCCTTGTATATGGTGGCTAAAATGTCCTTCTTGGTTAGAGTGTAGTGCTCTTCAGACCCCCTGTACACCCGACTCCAAAATCCAAGGGGTTGGCCTCCGGTTTCTCTAGAAGCTCTTTGCCACAAACTCCAAGTGGGACCTTCCTTTTCAGCAGCAGTGTAGAGGATGTTCTTTACATCTTGTCCTGTCCGTACTGGCCCCAAGGCCACGGCATGGGCTCTCTTGCTTAATTTTCTCAAAAGCCTGCTTCTTCTCAGGACCCCACACAAAATCATTCCTCTTCCGCGTCACCCAAAAGAGGGGGCTCACAATGAGACTGTAGTTTGGAACATGCATTCTCCAAACGCCCACTACTCCCAAAAAAGATTGGGTCTCTGTCTTACTAGTGGGTGGAGACATGGCAGTGATTTTGTTAATCACATCTGTAGGGATGTGACGACGTCCATCTTTCCTCTTTATACCTAGGAACTGAATTTCCTGTGCAGGCCCTTACACTTTGTTTACCTTAATAGCAAAGGCACCATGTAGGAGAATTTGGATAATCTGCTCTCCTTTCTCAAAGACTTCCTCTGCTGTATTGCCACATATAACAATGTCATCAATGTACTGCAAATGCTCGGGAACACCACCCTGTTCCAATGCAGTTTGGATCAACCCATGGCAAATGGTTGGGCTGTGCTTCCACCCCTGGGGCAAACGGTTCCAGGTGTACTGAACGCCCCTCCGGGTTAAAGCAAACTGCATCCTTGTGGGGTAAAGAACTCCCAAGGATGGTACTTCAAAAGAAATAGTATAGATGATGGTATATTTGAGTAGATCTATATAGATAGTACACAAATAATACACAAAAGAAGATTGCTCAACTTTAAGATGACAAGGCTCGCAGGTGACTCCACGTAGGAGGGATCTCCAAGAAGAAATCCTTCCCTGGTGTTGGTCAGCCCTTAAATGGGGTTTGGGAGAGGTGGAGCCAGGCTCTGGAACACATAAGCATTATTTGGTTACTTCTGGCGACTCGTAGACTCACGGGGAGTAATATAAGTGTTGCAAAGGTACCAAGAGGGGAAGGTCCGCTCTCCAGGGTAAGATACAGGCCGTATTCCTGCCTTGGGTCAACACTTCAGCTTGTACAGGAGCATGCCCTGGCTGCCTGTACCAAAACTTTTGGCCCGACGTCTGTGGCTGCACAACTATATCAGGCACCAAAGGGGGTGTCCTGATCTGCCACAGAGACATGATAGGGGTCCCCTTAGCAATAAAGGCTGGAGTGTTAACCATTATTTCAGTAGGCCATGTACCCATTACCGGAGGGGCTACCGAACCCCCCACCTCCAATAATCTCCCCCAATGTGCAAGTAGGCCTGCACCCTCCAGGGACATTTTATTTTATTGGTACCTGGTTTTAGGTCCTCAGGGGCAGGGAGCAGAAGATTGTTCTCACGGCCAATCTGAGGTCTCACCTCATTATCGGTGCCCATAATTTGGATTCTAAGATGGGAGGCCCATGTTGTCTGTAACATTTTCAAGGCACTGGGTCTGACATCTCTAGGTCTTTCATTCAGGTCCCGCAGGGTCTCATGGAGTCTCTTTGTCCACCCCTGCAGGGACTGAGAGTCTGTCTTCAGGGCAGCCTTGAGAATACCATTGTAACGTTTGATAAGGCTTGCCCCCGTTGGATTATATGGCAGGTGGAATCGACACTCAATATTATTTTCTTCTGCCCAACATTGTATCATTACACCCATGAAAAGACTCCCTTGGTCGCTTTCGATGACTTGTGGTGTCCCGTAGGCAGCCATCAACCTTTTGAGTGCCTTGACAGTATTTGCCTGGTTGGCTTTTGGTACTGGATAGGCCTGCATTAGCCCACTCACGGTGTCAACGCAGGTTACGGCATATCTCGCCACCACAGATCGAAGGAGGGGCCCAATACAATCAACCTGCCACCTCTGTAGAGGATTGTGTCCTCTAGCAAGATGGGCTGTAGTTTCAGGCAACGACCTCGGTCTTATCTTAGAGCAAGCATCACAGTCTCGGCTTGCTTGAGCAATGTCCAATAGTAGTACGAGCAGTCCCCACGCTTTAGTGGCTGCCCACACAGTCTTCTGCCCAACATGCCGCAGCTTTTGATGTAGCCAGTAAGCGATGTTCTCAGATGGTGAGTTCTCAACCCATCTGAGGCCAGTCTGTCGGCTTCATCATTTCCTGGTGACTGTAGGGGTCAATGACCAGAAACATGGTAGACACATACAGTTCTGTGTTTAACTGCATTCCATATGTCTAACCACATATGTTTTCCCCAGATCAGTCAGGATTGGATAGTCCAGTCCTGGTTGGCCCACTGTGCGATCCAAAGAGTGAGCCCCCGATACACAGCCCAACTATAAGTGAAAATATTCAGGATACCATCACCAGGTTCCTTGGTTATAACCATCCACACGACCCGCAACTCAGCCCACTGGCTGCTTTGACCATGCACCTCTTCGAACCATATTGCGTCTGTGGCAGGATGATACTCTACTGCTCTCCACTTACTTGGGCTGCCCTTGCTGGACCCATCCGTGTACCAGACATCTTCAGGAATGGGATATTCCTGGATTGGACTCTACTGTTGTGGAGCAACCAAGGTTTCTTTTGGTGCATCACTGTGATACGTCACTTGGCCTTTTGAAACTCTTCTTTCAATGGTGATGAAGGCAGACTACTCCTCTGACTGAGATAGGTGACCCATCTTGCCACAATCCCATAATTGGCCCTTTTCTGAGAGTCTATATAAAGGTCTCAGCAGCTGCGCCAAATGAGGTATAAGGGAACGCCAATATCCCAATATACCTAGAAATTCCTGCAGCTGCTTTGGTGTTGTAGGGACTGGGAATGCCTGAACCTTATCTATGATGGCGCTAGGTAACTCTTTGGTCTTTCCTGACCAGACTACCCCCAGAAATTTTATAGACAGGCCTGGACCTTGCACTTTTTGAGAAATGATAGCCCATCCTCTTTCACTTAGGTAGGCAGTTAATGAATCGGCCACCTCCCTTTCTGCTTCCAGGGAGTCAGATGTTAACAGGAGATCATCAATATAGTGGTATAGGTTGACATCATTTGGTTTTCTCCAATCAGCCAGGTCACGTGCCACCAAATTATGACAATATGTTGGTGAGTGCACGTACCCCTGTGGCAGGACCTGAATGTTCCAATGGATCTTGTGATTCTTTAGCAATAGGTATACTAAAAAACGCATTTGCTAAATCCAGGACACAATGGTAGGTTTTGATTTCCCTACTGAGAGTGTCCATTAGGGAAGCAATATGGGGTACAGCCACATGGATGGGCGGTGTGACCTAATTTAGTTCCCTATAATCCACTGTCTTTCTCCATGTTCCATCCGACTTCCATACTGGCCATATGGGGGAATTATATGGGCTGTGTGCAGGTCTTATAATACCTACTTTCACTAATTCCTGCACCGTCTTTGATATTTCTTCTTGCCCACCCGGGAGTCTATACTGTCTTACATTAGTAATCTGGTGTGGTTTCGGCAAACAAATGGGCTCATGTTGTGCATGGCCCCTCAATATTGTCCGTATTGCCCGGATACTAATGTACCTCTGGCGTAGTCTGAACTCTCCCATAGTCATCTGGAGAGCCAGACCCCATTAAATGTCTATGCCTAGGATGTATTCTGGGATTGGGGCAATTGACACTTTATACTCCCGGGGCGGGAGACATCCAACCCCCAATTTCAACCATGTTTGGGTGACTGGAATAGTCTGTCCCCCAAACCCACCAATCATCACTCTATTACCCTTAAATTTTGTTGGATCTCCATATATGATTGATGTTTCTGCACCAGTATCCACTAGAGCCATCACTTTCTGTACATTTTTCTTAGACCAGAATATTGTCAGTTCTACTTAGGGCCTCCAGTCACATCTGGAGGCCCTACAGGACCAGTGTTTTTCGTTAATCCATGAACTTTGCTAGATCCAGATCTTTTTCCACAGGTGGCTCAGGCACTGTAGCCCACGACACCTACGGGTGTTTTTTTCTTCTGTTCGGTATTATGAAATCAGCCAGATTCCAGGTTGTTGTCGGTTTTTCTTGTATTATTCACAGTACTGATTTTCTGGAAGTATTCTGAAATTTTTGATCATTTTTAAGCTGTTTCCACAGCTGTAACAAAACATGGTTGGGTTGCCCATCAATTTTGGTAAATGCAACCCTGGCCCTTATGAGGTCATTAAACATGGTCCTTCAGGATACCCTTACAGGGCCTGATCAGGGTATCCATGGAGCAGGCTTTCTAGTTTTAATGGGGAAGGCCTCAGCTTCTTCCACTATATGCACGTTGTGCTTTGTTCTTATGCGCTCTGTTTCTCCTAAATCTGCCACCAACTGGGCTGCCTGCTGTACGATGGCTTATGAGGCCACCAATGGATTTAATATAGAAACTAACGTCCCATATAGGTGGGAGGAGGCCTGCTGTAATATTAGGTCTTGCATGCCTGCTGTAAATTTATCTGTATCGGGGCTTTCAAATGTATTTGAGTACATAGCCTCCCTCATACCTAACTCTCAAATGTATGTCTGGAGGTCCTCCATAGAGGACCACAAACCGGTGTTGAGGGGAATATCGGTTTTGTTAGGCAGCATGCTGCCATTAACCAAACTATAATAGAATGGTTTTCATCATTGTAGTGGATGGCTGCGTATAACCTTTGCCTCAAGCAGGGTGTATGTTTATGGACACTAATTTTGACATCTCCGTCCCATTCACTAAAACACTTTTGGCTCCTGCATCCCATAACCTTAGGAGCCATGATGGTATGCTTTCTCTTGGTTTTTGATGGAACCACTGTACTAGGTCCATCAACTCATTAGCCGTATATGGACATGCTGTCACATGGAGGCAGGTTTCTGCAGGGGGCCATTGGTCAGGAGGCACCCCTGCTGGTCTATCTTGTAGCTTCTTTTTCTTTTGAGTTATAATAGGCCAGATCTCGAATGGATCCATCATAGATGGAGTTTTGAGATCTGCATTAGAGATCTTATTTTTTGAAATATTTAAGTCTGCTTCTTCAGATTTTTGGATGTCCTCTACCGATATACTCCGTATTTGTCTCGTTGGGACATTTAGGCCAGGTTTTTTGGTTGTTAATGTACCCAGCTGTTGCTCAAGTTTTTCAGTATGCTCTCTTAATAATTGGTTTTCAGCTTCCAGGTTAATATTTGCAGCATCTAATTTATGTATGGCCATTACTAGAGGCCAGGCTACTGCAGAGGCGGCTAGCCGCCGCTCCTTCGTAATGATTATATCTTTATCTAATCCTAAAAAGTAGGATGTCAAATAAGCTAGGGAGGGAGAGGCAGTCCCTGGAACCCGCAGGGGTCCCCATTTCTCAATGACAGACGCCAACGCATAGTAGGGAGACTACATGAACCCTGGAATTAGACCAGGGATTGTTTGGTCTAGGGGGGTAACATTCACCCCCCCGACCCATTTAAACATATTCCAAATGAAGGACATGTTTGGTATGTATAAATCATTATCACTAGGCCTACCTGGCTCTCCAAGTGTGGGGTAAATAACTCCCATGGATGGTACTGCAAAAGAAATAATATAGATAATGGTATATTTGATTAGGTCTATATAGATAGCACACAATTCATAAACAAAAGTAGATGGCTCACCTTTAAGATGACAAGGCTTGCAGGGGACTCCACATGGATCAAGTTATGAATGGGGAGCAAGGAATCCCTGTTGGTGTGATACTGCTGTCTGTGCACTGTTTTTATAGCAATTGGTACCTGTTGCTCTTCCACTTGTAACAACTCCACAACAGATGGATCTGTAGAGAGGCTTGGCAAAGCAGACAGCTGCTTAATGTTGTCTGTGTCCACAGCAGCTATTCCAAAAGCCCATCGATATCCTTTACAATCCTTAAAATATCCCCTTTTGAGGTAATCTGTACCAAATATACATGGAGCCCCTGGGCCAGTCACAATAGGATGTTTTTGCCAGTCTTTACCAGTGAGGCTTATTTCAGTCTCCAACATGGTCAACTCTTGGGAACCCTCAGTCACCCAAGAGATATAGATTAATTTTGTCCCTTGGTGACTTGAGGGCATTATAGTGCACTGTGCACCAGTGTCCACCAGTGCCTTATATTTTGTGGTTCTGATGTGCCAGGCCACTGAATCCACACAGTCCAATACATTCTATTATACCTTTCCCCCACCTTGCTGGGGGGCAGGGGCAATTGTGGCTGGTAGGTACCTCGCTCTGTTCTGAAGGAGTACCATTCAGACAGGAGTACATCTTACTTGGACTGGAGGGTGTCTCTTTCAGGTTGGAGGACATTTTGCTCAGATTGGAGACCATCTTGTTGAGACTGAGGGTTGTTGAGTTCAGACTGGGGGGCATCTTACTCAGTTTGTAGAGCATCTCTTTCAGTCTGGAGGGCATCTTTCTCAAACCAGAAAGCATCTCACTTGGTCTGGAGGGCATCCATGTTGGATTGGAGAGCATCTCGATTGGACTGGAGGCTGTCTAAATTGAACTGGGGAGTCCGATTGTCAGCTAAAAGCATGGCCCTTTCTGCTCGGAGTCTCTCTCGCTCTATTTCAGAAACTCTATGCCTGTCTGGGATAATATTGAATAAGGTCCGATTGGCATAAGGCAAACCCCAAATAATTTGGGCCTCCTCAGATCCATCTGAGCTGCAACATCCCTGTCTCAAATATCTGCTTAAGTTCTCAGTATCTTGCAGATGCTTGGGGAAAAAGTCCCAGTACGTTTTGAGCATTAAAAGGGAAAAAACAACGAAATGAAGCCCCTTGAAGAGCAGTTTAAAAAGAGAAAACATTTTTTTTTCCTCTCTCTTTACTAAAACAAGCTAGCAGCATCCAAAAAAGTTTACAAATATCCCAGGACAACTGGTAGTATGCCCAGACTTGAAGGTCCTGTTTTGCAGTACAGCACCTGCAGTACAGATAATCTTCCTAACAAAGCTCTCTCAGAGAGTAAAGAGAGATTCATTCTAAAAGTTCTTGCCCCACTGTATGGGAACTGCTGAATCACAGCCTGAACCACTGATTGGTCACCTGAGGTGAGCACTAAGTCAGCCACAGGGCCACAGGTGAAGGTGATATACCTGTGTGATTGGAAGGTGTGGAGCCAGGCTCCACCTCTCCCAAACCCCATTTAAGGGCTGACCACCACCAGGAAAGGATTTCTTCTTAGAGGTCTTTCTCATGTGGAGTCTTCTGCAAGCCTTGTTATCCTGAAGGTGAGCCTTTCTCTCTTTTGTTTTATTTGTATACTGTCTATATTGAACTACTCAAAGTATACCATCATTGATGCTATTTTGTTGTGAAGTGCCATCCTTGAGAGTTATTTACCCCATGTTGGGTGCTAAAACGTCAACGGTTTACTGGGCTGGTTTGGCCTAGTTCTGTGATGATTGGTGTGGGGGACCTGCAGACCCATGCCCTGGGAAGGGGAAAAGGGAGGTGGGCCTTGAAATAAAATAGTGGCAACGATCTGTGGAGGAAAGTTAACTTACTAAATAAGATATCAGAAAGCAAAATAACAAAATATAATACAATATAATTGTTATTGAGGCTAATAAATCAAATAAAATGAGCAGGAGAGTGTCTGATAAACTGAAGGCCTTATGTTCTCACTGAAGGTGAGATGGCAGCGAGTACCTGCTGCTGAATTGCTCTGAAGGGAAAAAGAGTGATGGTCCCTTGACTGTAGGCAGTTTTTATTTTTCTCTCTGAGTGGAAACACATAAAAATACAAAGCATTGCACAGTGGTAGATGGAGCACCACAGACTAGTGTGGAGGAATTTTAAGGTGAAGAGTTGCTTGTGGAAACCTTAAGGCAGTAGTAAATCAATAAGTAGTAGTATGGGGGATTTACAAGATAAATACTTAAATGAATGCCCCTTGAGTGCTTTTTGGTACATTGGAAAGATGTTACAGGGTGATCTGGGGGCAGCTGAAGTGCAAAGACATCAATCAAATACTGTAACCAGTGGTGGATGCTGTATAAACTGGAAGATCAAGAAAAATAGCCCCTAAATGGGACTTTAAGCTATAATACCATCTTACAACTGGTGTTGTTTCTTAGGTGAGAAGGAAAATGGGATGAGGTAGCATATAGAAATGTAATTGTTAATGGTATGTGGAAGTGTAATTGAGGGTACGAATTGCGGGCAAAAGGGTTAAGGAAAACAGTGAATTTGAGGTATTAGAGCTTGTGATCTGTGTTGGCTGAGGCAAATGAGTGCTGGCACTAGAACAATCCCTGTACCTCCTTTCTCCCCCCTGTGGCTGTAAGCAGAACTCTGCAAAAAGTGAGCCTTTCTTTATTTACTGGCTGTCTGTTTTCCACCCAGGTAAGCCATGCAAAATATACCATCCTCCTCTTTTTTCTGTGAATACTATTCTTTAAGTTATTCATCCTACACTGGCAAACATAAATATTTGCAAGACCAGATACACCTACATTTTACACTGATGCATAATACCTGTATCTTAGAAATGGTTTGGGTTGGAAGGGGTCTTTAAGATCATCTAGTTCCAATACCCTTGCTATAGGCAGGGACACCTCCCCCTAAACCTGGTTACCTAAAGCCCCATTCAACCTGGCCTTGAATGCCCCCAAAGAGGGGGCATTTACAAGCTTTCTAGGCAACCTGTTCCAGTGTCTCACCACTCTCACAATAAAGAATTTCTTCCTAATATCTAACCAATATTTACCCTCTTTTGGTTTAAAACCATTTCTTCTCATTGTGTTGATACCAGCTCTTATAAAAAGTACCTCTCCATCTTTCCTGTAAGCCCCTTTCAGGTACTGGAAGAGTGCTATAAGGTTCCCCTGGAGCCTTCTCTTCTCCAGGCTGAAGAGCCCCAGCTCTCTCAGCCTGTCCCCATAGGAGAGCTGCTCCGGCCCTCTGATCATCTTCATGGCCTTCTTGTTTTTGGAGGCCCCAGACCTGGATGCAGTATTCCAGGTGGCATTACATGAGCAGAGTAGAGGGGCAGAATTGCCTTCCTTGACCTTCTGGTCACACTTCTCTTGATGCAGCCCACGTTACAGTTGTCTTTCTGGGCTGCAAGTGCATGTTGCTAGTTCATGTTGAGTCTTTTATCATCTGACACCCCCAAATCCTTCTCAGGGCTATTCTCTGTCCAACCTATATCTGTACTTGGGATTACCCTGACCCAGATGCAGGACCTTGCATGTGGCCTTGTTGAACTTCGTGAGGTTGGCATGGGCACGCCTCTCTTAGGTCTCTTTGGATGGTACCCCTTCCCTCTAGCGCGTTAGCTGCACCACTCAGCTTGGCATCATCTGCTAAGTTGTTGAGGGTGCACTCCATCCCACTGCCTGTGTCACCTATAAAGTTGTTAAATAGCACTGGTCCCAGCACCAATCCCTGAGGAATTCCACTCATCGCTGGTCTCCACTTTGACATTGAGCTACTGACCACAAAATTCTGAGTGTGACCATCCAGCCAATTCCTTATCCAGTGTGTGAGCTATCCATCAAATCCATTTTTCTTGAATTTGACTACCATGATGTCATGCAGGACAGTGTCAAATGCTTTGCACAAGTCCAGGCAGATGACACCAGTTGTTCTTCACATGTTTAACATTCAGATTTTCTGATTATAGATTCATTAGGTTGGAAAGGACCTACAAGATCGTTTAGTCCAACCATTCTACTATCACCATCCCTACCCACGAAACTACTAAATCAAGTTCCTTAGCTCCTCATCTAAATGCTTCTTGATTAAAGGAAAATCAAATAAAAATGTATCCTGTGTGTTAGCAGTACTGCGTGTTAAAATATTTATTCTAATTGCTTTCTCAGTGGAAGTATTCACTTTTCCTGTGCACACCTTGTGATGATTCCTGAGGTTCTACTGCTTTTATCCCATATTTGTTCCTCAGCAGTGAGTTTGATTTGACTTAGGTGAAGAAGCAATATGTTCATCTTAAAACACAAGAGTTACTGTTATGATATTGTCTTTCATTCCTAGAATGCATGTCTTTTTGATTTCATAATCTACTCATGACACTGTGCATTCTTGTTGCCTGTTCCATTTTTTCCAACATACACTTTTAAAGAGGGCAACCCAAACAGTAACACAGTATTTCAGGTGAAGCGCATCCTTCTTCATTCAAGAAGATTATATATAATATCTTTTGATATATACTATAATAATACACTAACAGATATAGTATGTCTGTTCATTATTTTAATTTCATGTACTAATATTTTTGCACTTCTTTTGCTGCTGATTTTAGTTCTTTTGTTTTTGGCCAGCATTGTAGAAATAAATGCATCCTATATTTTATTTGGGTCTCTATGTAGAATCATCCCAGCAAATTTAGGACGAGTGAGTTCAGGCTGTGTTTCTGGTGTTCCAGGAGGTACTGGGTACTGTTGAAAACAGTCCTGCTGCTGTTCTGATCAAGCACTTGAGGGTGCATTTGCACTGTTCAGGGGCCTTGCCAAAGATGCCTTGGTAAAGCTTGTATGTTTGTACAGTACTGTGTTTTAAGCTTTTATTAGTTCTTCCTAGAACACTGCAATTATAAACAGACTGAAAAACCATGCTGCAAAATGTACTGATTAATGCATTAGCATTAATGAGTATGCACTGTGTTTACACACTGTCAGGTTTTCACCTTTAACAATTTCAGAGAAAAATGTATTGATTTGCGGTTTCATTTATGTTGACTCTGTTCTTGGAGATTGGACCGCTGAGGGCTAGCGTTTTTCCATGCTAGAGTCACTTCTACATAGACACCAATATGGAGAAGTAGAAAATGGCATTTAATAAGGCATGGCAGCTCCTTATATACATATAATCTATCATCGTCTACGCCCCTAAGCATGCATCATTAATCAATCTCAGAGCAGGGGAGGTCCTATCCCGTAACATCCTGATGTCCCAGCCATGCCTACTACAACATCTCCCCCTCCCATTTTGTGGGGGGGGTTTGTTGTTTTGTTATTAGCCTTTAAATATTAAAAGAAAGAAGTTTAGGTTGAGCAGCATCGTGCCTCTAAAGGCATTATGTAAAGGACTATCCCTAGTAAGATAACCGTATCTTGTTTCCTAATAGGATGCCTTCCATTCACATCAGTGACCGTTCAGAAATGCTTTTTTTTCTTCGTTCACATTTTCTGTAATTTTGATCTTGATAGCAGAAGGTCTTTCATCTCTCCATAACTGCTATTTCTCCCCAGTAACATGTACAAGCCCTCCATCATTCACTCCAAACTTTGCAGTAATTCATAACTTTCAGTAATGACACCAACTCCTTAGATCTTCACTGGCTTGTAGATAGTGTACATATTTCCATGCAGTGTAGCCATTACAAAGGAAATGAGCATCAAAGTAACATTCACAAATACAAGATGAATATAAGATGACTGGTCATAAGTGGGTGTTCCCCAGGGATCAGTATTGGGGTCTGATCAGATTCCCTGGGTGATCCCCAGGGATTGATATCTGGGGCCTATCCTGTTTAATAACTTCATTGATGACCAGGACAAGGACATTGAGTGCACCCTCAATAAGTTTGCAGATGACACAAAGTTGGGAGGAAGTGTTGATCTGCCTGCAGGTAGGAAGACCCTACAGAGGGATTTGGACAGGCTGGATCAATGGGCTAAAGCCATTGGGATGAAGTTCAACAAAACTAAGTGCCAGGTCCTATGCTTTGGCCACAACAACTCTATTCAGTGCTACAGGCTTGGGGCAGAGTGGCTGGAAGACTGTGTGGAAGAAGTGGACCTGGGGGTGTTGGTTAATGTTCAGTTAAATGTGAGCCAACAGTGTGCCCAGTGTCAACGGTTTACGGGCAAGTTTGGCCTGGTTCTGTGACAATTGGTGTGGGGGACCCACACCCCAGGAGGGGGAAAGGGAAAAGGGAGATGGGCCTAGAAACAAAACAGTGGCAACAATCTGAGGAGGAAAGCTAATTTACTAAATAGATATCAGAAAGCAAAATAACACAATATAATACAATATAATTGGAATTAAAGCTAATAAATCAAATAAAATGAGCAAGAGAGAGAGTGTCCAATAAACTGAAGGCCTTACGCTAATGTTGAAGGCAGATGGCAGCGAGCACCCACTGCTGAGCTCGATCCCAAAGGGAAGAGAGTGTCCCATGACTGCAGACAGTTCTTCAGACATTCTTTTCCCTCTGAGCGTAAACACGTAAGAACGCAAAGCATCGCACAGTCCTCTGGGGAATGTAGTTCTTCCCTTCTGAGACAGGTATACCTGGAACTATCTATGATCCACGGGGCTGGAGCATTAACTCGTTAACTCCAAATGCACTACATGATGTTATGATGTGGAATACCAGTACCAAAAATCATAAAACCATGACAGCCCAGGTAGCCAAGAAAGACAATGGTGCCTCAGACCCCCTGTATGCCCAACTCCAGAATCGAAGGGGTCGGCCTCAGGTCTCTCCAGGAGCTCTTTGCCACCAACTCCAAGTGGGACCTTCCTTTCCAGCAGCAGTGTAGAGGATGTTCTTTACATCCTGTCCTGTCCGCACTGGCCCCAGGGCCACGGCACGGGCTATCTCCTGCTTATTTTGTTCAAAAGCCTGCTGCTGCTCAGGGCCCCACACAAAATCATTCTTCTTCCGTGTCACCCAAAAGAGGGGGCTCACAATGAGACTGCAGTTTAGAACATGCATTCTCCAGAAGCCCACTACACCCAGAAAAGCTTGGGTTTCTGTCTTACTGGTGGGTGGAGACATGGCAGTAATTTTGTCAATCACATCTGTAGGGATGTGATGACATCCATCTTGCTGCTTTATACCTAGGAACTGAATTTCCTGTGCAGGCCCTTACACTTTGTTTACCTTAATAGCAAAGGCACCATGTAGGAGGATTTGGATAATCTGCTCTCCTTTCTCAAAAACTTCTCCTGCTGTATTGCCCCACACAATGATATCATCAATGTATTGTAAGTGCTCAGGAGCACCACCCTGTTCTAATGCAGTTTGGACCAACCCATGGCAAATGGTTGGACTGTGCTTCCACCCCTGGGGCAAACGGTTCCAGGTGTACTGAACGCCCCTCCAGGTGAAGGCAAACTGTGGCCTGCATTCTGTGGCCAGAGGAATTGAGAAGAAGGCATTAGCAATGTCAGTGTTGGCATACCACTTGGCTGCTTTTGATTCCAGTTCATACTGGAGTTGTAACATGTCCGGCACAGCAGCACTCAGTGGGGGTGTGACTTCATTCTGGCCACGGTAATCTACCGTCAGCCTCCATTCTCCACTGGCTTTACGAACCGGCCATATGGGGCTGTTAAAAGGTGAGTGAGGTTTTGCTGATCACTCCCTGTCTCTCTAGCTGACGGATCAAGTTATGAATGGGGAGCAAGGAATCCCTGTTGGTGCGGTACTGCTGTCTGTGCACTGTTTTTGTAGCAATTGATACCTGCTGCTCCTCCACTTGTAGCAACCCTACAACAGATGGATCTTCTGACAGGCCAGGTAAAACAGATAGCTGCTTAATGTTGTCTGTGTCCACAGCAGCTATTCCAGAAGCCCATCGGTACCCCTTGGGTTCCTTAAAGTGCCCCCTTCTGAGATAGTCTATACCGAGTATGCATGGAGCCCCTTGTCTGGTCACTATAGGATGCTTCTGCCAGTCTTTACCAGTGAGGTTTATTTCTGCCTCCAACACAGACAATTCCTGAGAGCCCCCAGTCACTCCAGCGATATAGATCAGTTCTGTCCCTTTATAATTCTAAGGCATTAGAGTACACTGTGCACCAGTATCCACCAGTGCCTTATATTTTTGTGGTTCTGATGTGCCAGGCCACCGAATCCACACAGTCCAATACATTCTATTATCCCTCTCCCTCCTCTGGCTGAGGGCAGGGCCCCTCTATTGGTTACCTGTAGTGACAGGAACAACTTCACTGGTTGTTGGTCTGTGTTGTAATTCTCTCTCCCGTGCTCGCAGTGTAGGGGTGGGTTTTTGATGCCATTCCTTCATATCTTTTCCATTTTCACTTAAGTAACTCCACAGAGCTGTGTGTGACATGAAGTTAGTGCTGTCATTTGCTCGAGCAGGACGGCGTTTGCTTATGAAAGCTGCAATCTTTTCAACCCTATCAATCAGTCAGGATACTTTCTCTAACATGTCTCCCATCTGTCCTTCTAACCTTGATATGGCTGAAATGGAAGCGTGTGATGGTGGAAATTTTTGTTCAAAGTATTGAGGTCTAAGAATCAGTTCAAAAACTGGGGGTTTTCTGTCTTGGTCCTCATATCTGTTGAACGTTGTCACTAGTGTACCGGCGTACCTTTCTGGTGCTGTTTCTGAAAGCTTCTGACATATTTCGGGTGTACTCCTTACTTTCTCTGGATCATGGTCCCGATCTTCAGGATCAAACGTGGGATCATACAGCATTTCCGCCACAGCTGTTTCTCTCAAATACTGGATGCCTTCCTCAATAGTTTTCCATCTTTTCACTTTAGGTGCCAGGTCACTCTTGTAGGGATATCTTTCCCTCACAGCTACTAACATTCGTTGCCAGAGGCTGGCGATTCCATCCATATACCTGCTGATCCCTCTGTCGACAGCTGGGTCACGGGCCATGTTTCCTAGTTGGCGAGCTTCATTACTGTCGAGGAACACGCTGTTGGCCCCGTTGTCCCAACACCGAAGCAACCAAGTGACAATACTCTCATCCGGACATCGAATAAACTCCTTTCTTGAGCCTTGAATCTCAGACATTTTCATGGGTCGACGAAACGTGGTAACTTTGACTCTCTCATCATCCTCATCATCACTATGTCCATGCCTCTCACTTTTCTTTGTTGCCTTTCTTGGTGGTAGTGGTGTTGAGGCGTCCCCCTCGCCTGTATCTTCTTCCTTCGCCACCTCTTCTTTGCATTCTAGGCGTGAGGGCACACATTTCCATTTCTGGCCTTCCACCAGGGCAACCGACTTTGATACTGGTGCTTCCTTTGGCTGGTAAGATGTGCCTGGGAGGTTTTCCTCTTTGGCCTGAGCCTCAGTTTGGGCTCTCTCTTTCTCTCTCTCCCAAACAGTATATATGCCTCGGTAAGCATAAGCCAAGCCCCAGATAAGCTGTTCCACCTCAGATCTTTCTGAGCCACAACACCCATTACTCAGATACAGGCCTAGCTCCTCAGGATCCTGCAAGTGTTCAGGAGTAAAATCCCATGGCACCGGGGGACCCCATGCTTCTAATTTCTTTCCTAAAACTCTCCACTTTCCCTGCCATTCAGCATTCTCTGTTTTGGGGAAAAGCTTCCTCCACATGGTGTTAAGTGCCATTATAAGGGATACATTCAGGGGGACTGATATCCCAATCGTTAACATAGTCCCTAAGCTGTAATCTTGAAAATTCATAAGGAACTGAGAGGAGAACCTGGACACCCATTCAAATATTGTTTGGTTTGTTAACATGGTATCGTTTGTTACATTAGTCGGGGTGCCCAGGTATCTGGTAGGTGCCTCCATCACTGCTTTTAGTTTGTCATATAGGGACCATGCTCCATAGATCAGACTGGCAAGCTTAACCAAGTTCCAGTACATTTTGAGCATTAAAAGGGAAAAAGCAATGAAATACAATCCCTGTAAGGGCAGTTTTAACAGAAACAGTAAAAACATTTTTTTTTCTTTTACTCAAATAAGCTGGCAGCACCCGAAAAGTTTACAAATATCCCAGAAGAACTGGCAGTACGCCTGGACTTCAAGGTCGTATTTTGCTGTACAGGACCTGCAGTACAGATAAGCTTCCTAACAAAAGACAGAGATTCACTCTAAAAGTATGTCTCTGCCCGGCTATGGCAGCTTGTCGAGCCCCACGTTGGGTGCCAAAAATGTCAACGGTTTGCGGGACAGTTTGACCTGGTACCGTGACAGTTGAGGCAGGGGATCCACGGGCCCACACCCTGGGAAAGGGAAAAAGGAGAAGGGAGATGGGCCTAGGAACAAAACAGCGGCAACAATCTGAGGAGGAAAGCTAATTTACTAAATAAGGTATCAGAAAGGAAAATAACACAATACAATATAATATAATTGGAGTAGAGGCAAATGGATCAAATAAAATGAGCAAGAGAGAGAGTGTCCGATAAACCGAAGGCCTTACGCTAATGCTGAAGGCAGATGGCTGCAACAAACACCCACTGCCGAGCTCGGTCCCGAAGGGAGGAGAGGGTCCCGTGACCGCAGACAGTTTTTATCTTTCCCTCTGGGCGGAAATATGTAAAAATGCAAAGCATCGCAAAGTTCTCTGGGGAATGCAGTTCTTCTTCTGAGACAGGTACACCCAGAACTATCAACGATCCGCAGAGCTGGAGCATTAACTCCTTAACTCCCAATACTCCACATGATGTTATGATGTAGAATATTAATAATACAACAAAAATCATAGAACCATAACAGTAACTAGTGATAGGCCTAGTGGGAATGGACTCAAGTTGCACCAGGGGAGGGTCAGGTTGGATATTAGGAAGAACTTCTGTAAAAGAGTGGTGAGACTCTAAAATGGGCTGCTCAGGGAGGTGGTTGAGTCACTGTCACTGTAGGTGTTTGATAAACATTTAGATGTGGTACTAAGGGACATGGTTTAGTGGGAAAATATTGGTGGTAGGTGGATGGTTGGACTAGATGATTTTGGGAGGTCTTTTCCAACCTTGGTGATTTTATGAATGTTTTTCAGTTCCATGAGTGTTTCCATATGGCTTGAGCTTGATATATTTTAGGACTGAGAATTCCTTTTTAGTTTAGTGTAGGCACCAGAAAATGACTTGTATCATATTAAAACTTCCTTGTGAATTGCTGTATATCTCCATTTCTTAGGAATCTGTTACTTTCTCAGAAGCTAAGAATAAGTAAACCAACCCCTTAACATTATTTTCCATAGAAAATCTTTGTTATTGAGTGCTTTGAAACATAGGGATAGATCTTGTATGGATTCTCTAGAAGAGTCAAGTAGGCTCCAATTTCAAGTGTGATCCAAGTCTCTGGCTCACTGGCTTCAGCTGGAATAGCAGAATGACATTACATTACTTGCTTTAAGTTTCCTAAAGAATTGTAGGAAACAGTGTTACTGACACTGTGAAGGTGTCATGGTTTTATGACTTATTGGTATTCCACATCATAACATCGTGTAAGGCACTGGGAGTTAAAGAGCTTCAGTTCCATGGACTGTCGAATTTGAGTGCCTGCTTCTCTGAAGAGAAGTGCTACATACCCAAGGACTTTGTGTACCCATTTTCCACTCAGAGGGAAAGATAAAAACTGCATGCAAGTCCCGAGACTTGCTCTTTTGCTGTTGGTCTCAGCAGTGGAAGTTCCCTTAGCCGTCTTACCTTCAGCTTTAGCATAAGGCCTTTGGTTTCAGACTCTCTCTCATTTTATTAGATTTATTAGCTTCAATTCCAATTGTATTCTTATTTTGCATTCTGATATCTTTAATAAATTTGTTCTTCTCCTCAAATTGTTGGCGCTGTTTTGTTGTGGTTTTTTTGGCCCATCTTCCTATCCTAGATTCATAGGTTCCTTAGGTTGGAAAGGACCTACAAGATCATATAGTCCAACCATCCTCCTATCACCATCCCTATCCACTAAACTACTAAATCAAATCCATTAGCACCTCATCTAAATGCTTCTTGAACACTGCTAGGGATGGTGCCTCAACCACCTCCCTAGGCAGGCCATTCCAGTGCCTGACCACTCTTTCAGAAAAAAAAAGTTTCCTCAGGTCTAATTTAAATATTCCTTGGGATAGCTTGTAGCCATTCCCTCTCGTCCTGTCATTAGTTATTGGGGAGAAGAGGCCCACCCCCTCCTCACCACAGCCCCCTTTCAGGAAGTGGTAGAGTGCAATAAGGTCTCCTCTGAGCCTCCTCTTCTCCAGACTAAACAATCCCTGCTCCCACAGCTGCTCCTCATAAGACTTGTGCTCCAGACCCCTCACCAGTTTTGTTGCCCTTCTCTGAACACGCTCCAGGGCCTCAATGTCCTTCTTGTAGTGAGGGGCCCAAAACTGAACACAGTACTCGAGGTGCAGCTGCAACAGAGTTGAGTACAGGGGGATGATCACCTCCCTGATCCTGCTGGCTACACTATTTCTAATACAGGCCAAGATGCTGTTGGCCTTCTTGGCCACCTGGGCACACTGCCGGCTCATGTTAAGCCGAGCATCAACCAACACCCCCAGGTCCTTTTCCTCTCTACATTCTTCAAGCCATTCTGCCCTAAGCCTATAGCATTGCATGGGATTATTGTGGACAAAGTGCAGGACCTGGTACTTGGCCTTATTGAACCTCATCCCAGCTGTTCAGCCTATCCAAGTTCATCTGAAGATGTCAGTTTGACACATCAACTCTTCTCCCTAATAATGACAGGAGAAGAGGGAATGGCCACAAGTTGCTCTGGGGAAGATTTAGATTAGATTTGAGGAAACATTTTTTTCTCTGAAAGAGTGGTCAGGCACTGGAATGGCCTGCCTAGGGAGGTGGTTGAGGCACCATCCCTAGCACTGTTCAAGAAGCGTTTAGATGAGGTGCTAAGGGATTTGATTTAGTAGTTCAGTGGGTAGGGATAGTGATAGGAGGATGGTTGGACTAGATGATCTTGTAGGTCCTTTCCAACCTTATGAACCTATGAACCTACTATCCCTAGAAATTTCCTCAATTCCCTCTCTGCTTTGTGTAGGGGTAGCTCAATAATTCCCTGATTCCTCTCTGGGGTTATTCTATGTTTTCCCTTGGAGACCAGGTGAGCCAAATACTTCACTTCTTTTTCTACATACTGTAGCTTATTCTATTCCCACACCATGACCCTGGGACTCTCTCAAAGACGGTTTCATGGTTTCCTTCAATGGATCTGCAAGCTAGAGAAGATCTGTATAAAGTAAAAAAATACTGTATTGTTTCTTCAGCTGAGGGAGATCGAGGTGGAGTTTGGATCCTGAAGACACACCCACTCTACACAGAGGTGATAAGGTGAACAGTCCCCTGCAAAGAGGCTAAAATTCGGAACAAGGCTATACTGCAGTGTTACCACCCGCCAGAAATGGGCAAACGTTCAGCATGCTGCTGGGGCCTGAAGCCTTTGTCTGAATGGGACCAGGGGCTCTGTACAAACACCGCATGTAAGTGGGACCACCCCATGCTCCAGAGCTTGGGTTCCACCAATGCAGCTTTCACTCTCCTTCTGGAGGTGAGGATTGCTGGTCCCTTTTTTGGGAGCATTCCTGCTAGTTCTGGTCTCTCTGACTCAAGCAGCCTCTAGGGGATACTGGAGAGCACAGATGGATGTCCAACACCAGCCCTGTTGAGGCAGAAAGGCAGGAGTCAGTTAAACAGGAGAAATGTAAAAACATGATATAGTGAAAGAATACAGAACAGACCAAGGACTCTGAGCACAGTACAGAGCAAGTACTCTAAATAAAGATAAGATGTTATGAAGCAAAAATAAACTGGTCAGAGGGGAGTCCCTCCCAAAGAGATTAAAGGTAGATGGTGAGGAAGACTACGAGCCTTCATCTAATGACCACCAGGAAAAGCCCTCCTGATGGATGGCGCAAGCACGAGGAGGAGGGACAGTTTGCAAAGGAGTCCTTGGAAATCCATTGAATATGTATGGTCTTGGCTTTTATATGTAATGAACTTTTGCTTGTTGTTGTGCAAGTTTGGTGGAGCTATCCCCCTTGCACCCGATGCTTGCACATATGCCGAATAAACATGCCTGCTTTATAACCTAACTCTGGGTTATAGAGTTTGTTTCCGCAAGTCACTCTAGCTTTGCCTTTTTCTAGGTGTGCAAGTGCGATAAGCAAACTCTCTCCTTGTCATTTTACTCTAAAGGGAAGTATGTGTCTTTCCTACCCAATGCCACAAAAGTTGTAACAACTTCACCACAGGAAACAGAAGCACACGCACCAAAGATGCAGGGAGTCTTTCCCTCAGATACATGTACTCCAGGCCCTGCTCAAGCTGTTAGCAGCATGCAGGGAGCATCACACCACAACATTGTGATGGGTGGGCCATGCCCTGCTGCTAGAGGCTACAGTGCTTATGAAAGGGCATTGGTGGTGCTGGTAAAGCAGGGTGTTATAGGTGTGAAAAGAACAATACACACCATTGCCAATAGTAAGTAATTTATTGAGCAAACAATAAACTAGTGAAACAGCGCTGGGCGGCTGGGAGTCTCCACTCCACCAGAGGCGTGCAACAGAGGCCTCCCAATCCCTCTTTTTATTGTCTCTTATCTCTGTATTCGTGTTTTATCTTTCTCTTCCTGGGCTGCACCAGCTGCTATTTGGGGTTCGTTCTCTGCCTCCTGGTGATCGAGATGATGAAGGCCAAAGTTCTCTTCACCTTCGATCATGCACACTTAAGAGGAGATTTTCACTTGTTTTTCTTTTTCAGTTTCTTAGAAGGTCACTGCTATCCATTGTTCATTGCCCAGGTGTTAGAACTAAGTGCAGTGGCTCCAATTTGCAGACTACAAAGTTTTTAGACAGAATATTTATATATCTATTTTGAGACTTCTACAAACTACATAACTCCCAGAAAAAAAAAACACTGAAAAACACTGACACATCTGTCTCAAGTTGGTTTGATTAACAAGTACAGAAATTATTTTTATCACAAGGGAACTGTCATGGTTGTATGATTTTTGTTATATTATTGAAATTCCACATCATAACATCATGTACTGTATTGGGAGTTAAAAAGTTAAAGCTCCAGCATCATCAATTGTTATGGGTATGGGTATACCTGTCTCAGAAGAGAAGAAGAACTACATTCCCCAGAAGATTTTGTGATGCTTTGCATTTTTACGTGTTCCCGCCCAGAGGGAAAGATAAAAACTGTCTGCAGTCATGGGACTGTCTCTCTTCCCTTTGGGATCGAGCTCGGCAGTGGGTGATTGTTGCAGCCATCTCGCCTTCAGCATTAGCATAATGCCTTTGGTTTATCGGACACTCTCTCTTGCTCATTTTATTTCATTCATTAAACTCAATTCCAATTATATTGTATTATACTGTTGCGGTGACCCCAGGAGGATGAACCACGGCCGTGTCAGAACGATCTTCTTAAGATGCCGATGCAAGGACTCAGAGAGACATCAATATGATTATGCAGCTGAGCCAACTTTATTGCACAGGTTACATACTTTTATACCCCTTGAACACATGCTATTTTTAGAATAATTGTTAAGCAGTGGTTATTGCTCTGTCCTTGCGAGATACAGTGTCCAATTAGTTCTTCTTTTCCCACACATACCAGGGCCATCTGGTTCCACGGCAAACTTACTCCCTCATCGTTGCCCAGTCAACGGTGCACCACTTCTCAAAATCCAGTGATCCAAACGTACTGTTTTGTTTGCACTGCTACAAAGATAAGCACACACAACCTCCTTCCCTAAGCCAGTTCTCCACATTATACTGTGTTATTTTGCTTTCTGATACCTTATTTAGTAAATTAGCTTTCCTCCTCAGATCGTTGCTGCTGTTTTGTTCCTAGGCCCATCTCCCTTCTCCTTTCTCCCTTTTCCCCTCCCCTTTCCCCGGGGTGTGGGCCCGTGGATCCCCTGCCTCAATTGTCACAGTACTGGGTCAAACCATCCTGCAAACTGCTGACAGGGACACAAGGAAAGGTCACAGTGGGTGCCCCAACTCAACGAAGTACAGAAGGGACCAACTGGGGAAGCACTAATGAATGGATGACATACATGTGTGTATGTCATGTGCTACCTCTGCTGGCAGCTGGAGCTGCCGCCTTTTCACTGCATGAACTGAACAAAGCAGCTCAATGTTAGCCCAGACCTGGCAATGACCCATCACTCTATGTAAATGGTCCCTGATGCCTCATGTAGCATTTATGCTCTCATCTCAGTGCTGGAGTGTTTCTTCTTCTCTTCTGAGACAGGTATACCCATAACTATCGATGATCCACGCAGGTGGAGCATTAACACTTTAACTCCCAATAAACTACATGATCTTATGATGTGGAATACCAATGCCAAAAATCATAAAAGCATGACATTCCACTTCTTATTCCACATCATTACATCATGCTTGATACATACGTATAGACAAAGATTAACATGCATTAGATACACACACACACCATATATATGTGTATATACATGGAATTATTGACTGCACTCCACCAACACCAAATTACCTTGTGGTACACGCTGAACATCCCCATTCTTCTGCATCACCCACCAAGTGGACCCAGGCCCCTGAGCAAAGACAGCTTCAGGGAGAGGTTTGCCTTTTCCAGAAGCTGGAAGAACCCAAACCGCTTTTCCCAGCATGTTCTTTACATGGACTACAGGCACCTTATATCCCTCTAAAGTAGGTAGAGAGCTGAACTGAGCAGGACCATAGTGATTTATAGAGCATCGAGCATTGACCAACCAGATGGCTTCTGACAAATTCTTCTACCAGTGCTTAAATGTTCTGCCACCCATTGCTTTCAACATGGTTTTTAGCAACCCATTGTACCTTTCAATTTTACTAGAAGCTCATGCATGACAGGGGATATGATAAATCCATTCAATGCTATGATCTTTGTCCCAAGTATTTACAAGAGAGTTTTTGAAATGAGTTCCATTACGTGACTCAATTCATTCTGGAGTGCCATGTCACCACAGGACTTGTTTCTCAAGACCTAAGATGGTGTTTCGGGTGATAGCATGGGGTATTGCACATGTTTCAAGCCACCCAGTGGTTGCTTCCACCATGGTGAGCACATAACGCTTACCATTGTGAGATCGTGGCAAGGTGATATAAGCAACCTGCCACGCCTCCCCATATTGATACTTTTGCCATCACCCCAAAGAGGTTTCATCCTCTTGGCTTGTTTAATTGTGGCGTATGTATCACAGTCATGGATACCCTGTGCAATAGCATCCATAGTTAAGTCCACCCCTCAGTCTCTAGCCCAGTTATACGTTGCATCTCTTCCTCAATGGCCCAAGGTCTAATGAGCCCATCAAGCTAAAAAAAAAAAAAAACCCCACTCTTGTGTTGCCAGTCCGAGTCTACTTGAGCCACCTTAACCTTGGCAGCTCGATCTACCTGATGGTTATTTTGTTGCTCTTCAGTTGCCTGGCTCTTGAGCACATGCGCATCTACACGGCACACCTTTACAACCATATTCTTTATTCGAGCAGCAATGTCTCTCCACAGTTCAGTAGACCAAATAGGCTTACGCCTCCGTTGCCAGTCATTTAGTTCCCATTGCTTTAACCACTCCCACAAAGCATTTGCCACCATCCATGAGTAAGTATAAAGACAAAGCACTGGCCACCTCTCTCGTTCAGCAATATCTAAGGCCAGCTGGACAGCCTTTACCTCTGCAAATTGACTTGATTCTCCTTTTCCTTCAGTAGCTTCTGCCACTTGTCATGTGGGGCTCCACACAGCAGATTTCCATCTGCGGTGCTTACCCACAATGCGACAGGATCCATCTGTGAACAGGGCATATCTCTTTTCATTGTGTGGTAGTTCCCTGTATGGTGGGGCCTCTTTAGCACGAGATACCTCCTCTGCTGGAGATTCATATATTCATAGGTACATTTGGTTGGAAAGGGCCTACAAAACCATCTAGTCCAACCATCCTCCTATCACCATCCCTACCCACTGAACTACTAAATCAAATCCCTTAGAACCTCATCTAAACGCTTCATCTCCCTAGGCAGGCCATTCCAGTGCCTGTCCGCTCTTTCAGAGGAAAATTTTTTTCTCAATTCTAATAAAAATCTCCCCCAGTGTGGGGTAAATAACTCCCAAGGATGGTACTCCACAAAGAAATAGTATAGATAATGGTATATTTTAAGTAATTTTTAAGTAGTTCTATATAGACAGTATACAAATAATACAAAAGAGAAGATGGCTCACCTTCAGGATGACAAGGCTTGCAGGGGACTCCACGTGGGAGGGATCTTCAAGAAGAGATCCTTCCCTGGTGGTGGTCAGCCCTTAAATGGGGTTTGGGAGAGGTGGAGCCAGGCTCCACCCCTTCCAATCACACAGGTATATCACCTTCACCTGTGCCCTCATAGCTGACTCAGTGCTCACCTCAGGTGACCAATCAGTGGTTCAGGTCATGATTCAGCAGTTCCCATACACTCCACCCCTTCAACATGCAACAGGGGCCTCCCAATCCCTCTTTTTATTGCCTCTTATCTCTACATTCACATTTTATCTTTCTCCTCCTGGCTGTGCCAGCTGTTATGTGGGGGTCGTTCTCTGCCACCTGGTGATCAAGATGAAAAGGGCCATAGTCCCCTTCAGCTTCAATCATGCACGCTTAAGAGGAGATTTTCACTTAATTTTTTTTTTCTGTTTCTTAGAAGGTCACTGCCATCTGGTGTTCATTCTCCAGGTGTTAGAACTAAGCGCTGCAGCTTCAATTTGCACAAATTCCTATCACGGTGTTATCCATGACAGTGCGTCAGAGGCCACGAGGCTGCCCGAGCAGAGCCGCGTGCTCTGGGGGAGGAGGAAACAGTAGGAATAGATGGGGCTTCAAAAAAAAAAAAAAGGCAACGGCATGATTTGAGAAGGAACGGTAACTTTACTAAATCTAATAAAATTGAACAATTGAGAGAGAAACAGTTTCCAAAACAAAAGCTATGAGCTCGCGTTAAGGAGGAATTGCAAGGGAAGCACATGAGCTGAAGCTCCTCAGCCACAGAGAGAAACGCACCCAGGCAGAACGGTGCCTGGCATCCGGTGCAGAGCTCCGCCCCTCTGCTGCTCCCCCACAGCATAAACTCCATAACTACCTGCATGATGGTCTGATGTGGAATACCGGCATCAAAACGACAAAATCACAACATTCCAAATCATCACATCATGCTTAACACATATCTATACAGAATGAAAACATGAATAACAAATTACGTACAAACAAATATATATGGAAAGACAAACTGCACTCGCCCAGCATCAAATTCCCTTCTGGGACACACTGGACATACCCACTTCTATCCATTACCCACCAGGTTCATCCAGGTCCCTGCGCAAAAACGGTCCCACAGAGGGGTTTGCACTTTCCAGAGGATGGAAGGACCCACACCGCTTTCCAAAACATGCTCCTTACAGGCACCACAGGGAACATATCGCCATCTAAGGTCTGTAGGGAGCTGGACTGAGTAGGAACGTCTCAGTTGGCTGATTCATAGGGTCATAAGGTTCAAAAGGACCTACAAGATCATCTAGTCCAACTATCCTCCTATCACTATCCCTACCCAACTACTAAATCAAATCCCTTAGCACCTCATCTAAACGCTTCTTGAACAGCGCTAGGGATGGTGCCTCAACCACCTCCTTAGGCAGGCCATTCCAGTGCCTGACCACTCTTTCAGAAAAAAAATGTTTCCTCAGGTCTAATCTAAATCTTCCCCAGCGCAAATTATGGCCATTCCCTCTAGTACTGTCATTATTTATCAGGGAGAAGAGGCCCACCCCCTCCTCACAACAACTTCCCTTCAGGAAGTGGTAGAGTGCAATAAGGTTTCCTCTGAGCCTCCTCTTCTCCAGACTAAACAATCCCAGCTCCCTCAGCCGCTCCTCATAAGACTTGTGCTCCAGACCCCTCACCAGTTTTGTTGCCCTTCTCTGAACACGCTCTAGGGCCTCAATGTCCTTCTTGTAGTGAGGGGCCCAAAACTGAACACAGTACTCGAGGCGCAGCCGCACCAGAGCTGAGTACAGGGGGATGATCACCTCCCTGCTCCTGCTGGCTACACTATTTCTAATACAGGCCAGGATGCTGTTGGCCTTCTTGGCCACCTGGGCACACTGCCGGCTCATGTTGAGCCGAGCATCAACCAACACCCCCAGGTCCTTTTCCTCTCTACATTCTTCAAGCCATTCTGCCCCAAGCCTATAGCATTGCATGGGGTTATTGTGGCCAAAGTGCAGGACCCAGCACTTGGTCTTATTGAACCTCATCCCATTGAGCTCAGCCCAGCTGTTCAGCCTATCCAAATCCCTACCCTCAGGGAGATTGACACATCCTCCCAACTTGGTGTCATCTGCAAACTTACTGAGGGTACACTCAATTCCCTCATCTAGGTCATCAATAAAGATATTAAACAAGATGGGCCCCAAAACTGACCCTTGGGGGACACCACTCATAACAGGACGCCAGCTGGACTTAACTCCATTAACCACTACCCTCTGGGCACGGCCCTCCAGCCAGTTCTCCACCCAGAGAAGAGTGAACCTGTCCACACCACGGGCTGACAGTTTCTTCAGGAGAATACTGTGGGAGACCGCGTCAAAGGCCTTGCTGAAGTCCAGGTAGACTACATCAACAGCCTTTCCCTCATCTACCTGTCTGGTCACCCAGTCATAGACAGATGAGGTTGGACAGGCACGACCTGCCCTTTGTGAACCCATGCTGGCTGGGTCTGATCCCCTGGTTGCCACGCACGTGTCGTGTGATCTCCCTCAAGATCATCTGCTCCATAACTTTCCGTGATACTGAGGTCAGGCTGACAGGCCTGTAGTTCCCTGGGGTCTTCCTTACAGCCTTTCTTGTAGGTTGGCGGCTTGCCAATGTGACTCCCATCTTCTGGGACCTCTCCAGATAACCAGGTATGCTTATAGATGGTATAAAGCAGCTTGGCAATCACCTCTGCCAGCTCCCTCAGCACCCTTGAGTGGATCCCATCTGGTCTCATGGACTTGTGGCAGTTCAGATGGAGGAGCTGGTCTCTGACTGTCTCTGCCTGGATCACAGGGGGTGTATTAAGCACTCTGTCCTGGACTTCCAGGTCAGGGCAAAAAGTACCTTGAGGATAACTGCTCTGTCTATTAAAGACAGATGTGAAGAAGGCATTGAGAACCTCAGCCTTTTCCTTATCATCTGTGGTTACATTCCCTACCGCATCAAATAAAGGAGAGAGATTCTCCTTAGTTCTTCTCTTGCTGTTAATCTATTTGTAAAAGGATTTTCTGTTCTCCTTTATTGCAGTAGCCAGTCTAAGTTCGAGCTGGGCTTTTGCATTTCTAACTTCCTGCCTGCAAATCTTGGCAAGTTCTCTGTAGTCTCCCCACGTAGCCTGTCCCATCTTCCAGAGGACATAGACTCTTTTTCTCTCGGAGTCTCAACAGAAGTTCCTGGTTCATCCACACTGGTTTTCTTTCCCTCCAGCTTGACTTGTGGGACTCAGGGACAGCCTGCTCCTGTGCCTTTAAGATTTCCATCTTGAGGAGCATCCAGGCTTCCTGAGCCCCTTTACCCCTCAGGAGCAAGTCCCAAGGGACCCTTCCAACAAGCATCCTGAACAGGTCAAAGTCTGCCCTCCGGAAGTCCAAGGTAGCAGTTTTGCTAGTCACCCTCTTCACAATACCCAGAATAGCAAACTCCTCCATTTCATGGTCACTCTGGCCAAGACAATCCCCAACCTTCACATCTCCTACTAGTCCTTTTCTGTTATTGATGAGCAGATCTAGCAAGGCACCTCCCCTGGTAGGCTCTTGCACCAGCTGTGTCAGGAAGCTATCTTCCACACACTCTGGAAATCTCATGGACTTATTAATCTGCGCAGTATTTTCAGCATATATCAGGGAAGTTGAAGTCCCCCATGAGAACGAGTGCTGGCCATCGTGCAACATCTACAAGTTGTTTATAGAACACCTCGTCTATTTCTTCATCCTGACTAGGTGGTCTATAACAGACCCCCACCATGATGTCACTCCTACAGACTATCCCCCTGATCCTTATCCATAGGGACTCTACTTTATCATTTCCAACCTCAAGCTCTTCAACATCAAAACACTCTTTGATATAGAGAGCTATGCCACCACCCTTTCTTCCCTGTCTATCCCTTCTGAAGAGCTTGTAGCCATCACTCCCAGTATTCCAGTCACGGGAGAGGTCCCACCATGTTTCTGTAATAGCCACAAGGTCATAGTTAGCCTGCCTCACAATGGCTTCAAGCTCTTGTTTGTTGCCCATGCTGCGTGCATTGGTATCTCAGCTGAAGTGCATCTATATCTGCCTCACCCCTTTCTCCAGCACAGCCCCCCTGGGCTCTTTACTGCTGAGCCCTGTTTTATCCCCTTCCCCCGTCACAGCTAGTTTAAAGCTCTCTCCTAGCTCCTGTGCTAGGATTCGTTTCCCCCTTTGAGACAGGTGCATTCTATCAACAGACAACAGGCCTGGGGCCGAGTAAACTGCCCCGTGGTCAAAAAACCCAAAGTGTCTATCTCTACACCAAACTCTCAGCCAATTATTCATCGCCTGTGTTTCCTTAGCCCATTCCGTGTCCTTCACTGCTGCAGAAGGTATGGAAGCAAACACCACTTGTGCTCCCACCCCTTGAACTAATCGCCCTAATCCCCTGAAATCTCTTTTCATAGTTCGCAGACTTCTCTGAGATATTTCATTGCAGTCTGCCTGAACTACAAGTAACGGGTAGTAGTTGGTGGGGCATATCAAATCCGAGAGTCTTCTAGCAATGTCCCTGATCCGAGCCCCAGGGAGACAGCACACTTCCCTGCGGTTTGGGTCTGGTCTGCAAATGGGGCCCTCAGTTCCCTTTAGAAGGGAGCCACCCACTACGATCACCTTCCTTTCTTTCTTAGTAGCAGCAGTCTCAATGCACGGAGTTGACTGCCTTGCCATTGGTGACCTCCTGCGGGAGTCCTCCTGCACTTCACCCCTTATCACCTCTTCAACTTCCAATGCTGCAAATCTATTGCTTAGGGGTATCTGGGGACACTGGGGAGGCAGAGGGGGAGATTGCCCACAGTACCAAACAGGGACTCTCTGCCAGCCCTCCCTATCCCTCAGATATCCCCCTTCTGCCCTACGGGGACAGGTCAGGGAGTCCACCACCAACTGCGGGGGATCTCCCTGGTGCCTTTCTCTTTGGTGCTCTAGGGAGCTACTCCACCAGTCAATCTCCCGCTCACAGTCCCTGATGGCCCTCACAGTCTCTCAACCTCCTCTTTCAGTTCAACCACCATGCTTAGCAGATCTTCCACCTGCTCACACCTTGCACAGGAGAACTGCTTAGCACCCTCATCCAGCAGTAGCAGGCTCTGGCACTCCTTGCAACCAGAATATTATATATAATATATATATTCTATTATATTGTTATTATTTATTATATATATTATATTGTGTTATTTTTCCTTTCTGATATCTATTTAGTAAATTAGCTTTCCTCCTCAGATCATTACTGCTGTTTTGTGCCTAAGCCCATCTCCCTTCTCCTTTTTTCCTTTCCCCGGGTGTGGGCCCGTGGGTCCCCTGCCTCAGTTGTCACAGTACCGGGTCAAACTGTCCTGCAAACTGGTGGCAGCCACCCATTGCTTTCAACGTTGTTTTTAGCAACCCATTGTACCTTTCAATTTTACCAGAAGCTGGTGCATGATAGGGGATATGGTAGATCCATTCAATGCCATGATCTTTGGCCCAAGTATTTACAAGAGAGTTTTTGAAATGAGTCCCATTATCTGACTCAATTCTTTCTGGAGTGCCATGTTGCCACAGGACTTGTTTCACAAGACCTAAGATAGTGTTTCAGGCCATAGCATGGGGTACTGCATATGTCTCAAGCCACATAGTGGTCACCTCCACCATTGTGAGCACATAACGCTTACCATCACGCATTCGTGGCAAGGTGATATAATCAACCTGCCACACCTCCCCGTATTTATACTTTTGCCATTGCCCTTCACCCCAAGGAGGTTTCATCCTCTTGGCCTGTTTAATTATGGCACATGTGTCACAGTCATGGATAACCTGCGCAATGGCATCCATAGTTAAGTCCACCCCTCAGTCTCTAGCCCACTTATGGGTTGCATCCCTTCCTTGATGGCCAGAGAACTCACAGGCCCACCAAACTAAAAATAGCTCTCCCTTGTTCTGCCAGTCCAAGTCTATCTGAGGCCTCAGGTCTCCCCAGAGGCTCTTTGCCACAGACTCCATGTGGGACCTCTCTCACCAGCAGCAGTGTAGAGAAAGTTCTTTACATCCTGTCCCATCCCTTCTGGCCCCATGGCCACAGTACGGGCTGTCTCCTGCTTAATTTGCTCAAAGGCCTGCTGCTGTTCAGGACCCCATGCAAAATTATTCTTTTTTCGAGTCACTTGATAGAGGGGGCTTACTATGAGGCTGTAGTTTGGGATGTGCATCCTCCAAAAACCTACTACACCCAGAAAAGACTGTGTCTCTTCCTTGTTAGTGGGTGGTGACATACTGGTGATTTTGTCAATCACATCTCCTGGAATGTGACGACGTCCATCTTGCCATTTTACTCCCAGGAACTGAATTTCTTGGGCAGGTCCCTTCACTTTGTTCCATTTAATAGCAAAACCAGCACCCAGAAGAATTTGGATTATTCGCTCTCCTTTTTTAAAAACTTCCTCTGCTGTATCACCCCACACAACAATGTCATCCATGTACTGGAGGTGCTCAGGTGCCCCACCCTGTTCCAGTGTGGTTTGAATCAGCCCATGGCAAATGGTTGGGCTGTGTTTCCACCCCTGGGGCAAACGGTTCCAGGTGTACTGAACGCCCCTCCAGGTGAAAGCAAACTGTGGTCTGCCAAAAAAGGAATAGAAAAGAATGCATTGGCAATGTCAGTGGGGGCATACCACTTGGCTGCCTTTGACTCCAGTTCATACTGCAGCTCCAACATATCTGGCACAGCAGCACTCAGTGGGGGGGGGGGGGGGGGGTCACTCCATTCAGGCCACGGTAATCTACTGTCAGCAGCCAATCTCTATTGGCTTTACATACCAACCATACGGGGCTGTTAAACGGTGAGTGAGTTTTGCTGATCACTCCCTGGCTCTCTAGCTGACGGATCAAGTTACGAATGGGGAGCAAGGAATCCCTGTTGGTGCAGTACTGCCGTCTGTGCACCGTTTTTGTAGCGATAGGTACATGCTGCTCTTTCACTTTCAGTACCCCCACAACAGACAGATCTTCTGACAGGCCAGGTAAAACAGACAGCTGCTGAATGTTGTCTGCATCTACAGCAGCTATTCCAAAAGCCCATCGGTATCCCTTGGGATCCTTGAAATGTCCCCTTCTGAGATAGTCAATACCGAGTATGCATGGAGCCCCCTGTCCAGTCACTATGGGATGCTTCTGCCAGGTTTTACCGGTGAGGCTTATTTCTGCCTCCAACACAGACAGTTCCTGAGAACCCCCAGTCACTCCAGAAATAGGAATCAATTCTGTCCCTTTATAACTCGAGGGCATCAGAGTGCACTGTGCACTGTGCCTTATATCTTTGTGGCTCTAATGTGCCAGGCCATCTAATCCACACAGTCCAATACACTCTATTATCCCTTTCCCTCCCCTGGCTGAGGGCAGGGCTCCTCTATTGGTTACCTGCAGTGACAGGAGCAATTTCATTGGTGGCTGATCTCTGCTGTAGTTCTCTCACCCGTGCTCGCAGTGCAGGAGTGGGTTTTTTATGCCACTTCCTCATGTCCTCTCCGTTTCCACATAAGAAGCTCCACATGGCCACACATGACACGGTGTTACCGCTGTCATTTGCTCAAGCAGAGAGGCGGTTGCCTTTGGTGACCAAGACTTTCATCAGTTTGATCAATTGCTTCATCAGATCCTTTGGGTCATGCTCGTCTTCATCAGGTGTTTCCAATACTGACACAGGTTCATCCCTATTCATCAGTAATGACAGTTCCTCCAGTATAATTTTCTATGTCTTCTTTATCTCACCTACTTCTGCTACCACTGACACAGCTGCAATGGAAGCATGTGATGGCGGAAACTGTTGTTCAAAGTTTTGAAGTGTAATAATCAATTCATAAACTGGGAGTCTTTGTCTTAGCCCTAGTATCTATGGAACATTGCTACAGTGTACTTGCATACCTCTCTGGTGCTGTTTTTGAGAGCTTACGATATACATCAGGTGTACACCTTACTCTATCAGGATCACGGACCTGGTGCGGATTGTTAGAGATGAAATTAGGATCATACAGCATCTCTACTACGGCCGTTTCCCTCAAAAATTGGATACCTTTCTTCACGGTGTTCCATCTTTCCACCTTAAGCTCCAGGTCATCTTTGTAAGGATCTCTCTCCTTTACAGACACTAGTACTGTAAAAGACAAACTGTTTTCCTTTGTCTCAAAGTTTGCTTTGTAAGGTCTTCCCTGGTGACAAGACTGACTGATAACTGCCAGTTATCTGGATGGGTGTCATGGTGCCATTGTCTCTGGTTATGGTTGTAAAGATAAGCAGAAATAGGTGCAAATAGTCTTTTTTCCGGGGTACGGCTTATGGCTTGGAGAAGCTGACCACCACAAAGACAATGCTCCTGCATGGCAATGAAGGCAACATCCTCTGCTGGCTTATCTGTTGGGCCAGACATGTCACACAAAGAAAAGGAAAAAACACCTGAGAAATGAGGGATAAAAGGCCTTCACTGAACTAAGGATTTTGGGGGAGAAGAACTTTCAGAAAACAACTTTGGAGAAGAACTCCCAAAGAAAAAAATCTTTGAGGAGAACTCCCAAAGAGACTCAGGACAGACCCTGAGGCCTGCTTGCTGCCATCTCCCATCCCCCGCAGTAACCAGACAAGTTCCTGAGATCAACGGACCTACTATGAACCTTGCTGGATCCACAGTGGTGATTATATCTCTCTTGCTTTCTGCCAAGTCTCCTTGCTTTTCATCTCTTTTCTATCGCCCATCTTCCATTCCCCATATCCCTAAGCAACTAGTATTTGTAATAAACTGGTTGGGCTAACATTTGACCAGTTGTGTCTTAATCTTGCCATCAGGTATACATATAAAGAACCTTGTCTCCCTCCTTTATATTGGAGCATGACAAGTACTCATTCCCAGAGGGTAGCAACTCCATTCAAACATCTGCTAATTCCTGTCAATAGCTGGGTCTCAAGCAATGCTTCCCAGTTGGCAAGCTTTGTTGCTATCTAGGGCACATTGCTGGCACCGTTTTCCCAACAACGCAGCAACTCCTGCTGGCTACACTATTTCTAATACAGGCCAGGATGCTGTTGGCCTTCTTGGCCACCTGGGCACACTGCCGGCTCATGTTAAGCCGAGCATCAACCAACACCCCCAGGTCCTTTTCCTCTCTACATTCTTCAAGCCATTCTGCCCTAAGCCTATAGCATTGCATGGGGTTATTGTGGCCAAAGTGCAGGACCCGGCACTTGGTCTTATTGAACCTCAGCCCAGCTGTTCAGCCTATCCAAATCCCTCTGAAGGGCCTCCCTACCCTCAGGCAGTTTGACACATCCTCCCAACTTGGTGTCATCTGCAAACTTACTGAGGGTACACTCAATTCCCTCATCTAGGTCATCAATAAAGATATTAAACAAGATGGGCCCCAAAACTGACCCTTGGGGGACACCACTCGTAACAGGACGCCAGCTGGACTTAACTCCATTAACCACTACCCTCTGGGCACGGCCCTCCAGCCAGTTCTCCACCCAGAGAAGAGTGAACCTGTCCACACCACGGGCTGACAGTTTCTTCAGGAGAATACTGTGGGAGACGGTGTCAAAGGCCTTGCTGAAGTCCAGGTAGACTACATCAACAGCCTTTCCTTCATCTACCTGTCTGGTCACCCACTCATAGAAGGAGATGAGGTTGGACAGGCACGACCTGCCCTTTGTGAATCCGTGCTGGCTGGGTCTGATCCCCTGGTTGCCACGCACGTGTCGTGTGATCTCCCTCAAGATCATCTGCTCCATAACTTTCCGTGATACCGAGGTCAGGCTGACAGGCCTGTAGTTCCCCGGGTCTTCCTTACAGCCTTTCTTGTAGATGGGAGTCACATCGGCAAGCCTCCAATCTTGTGGGACCTCTCCAGATAACCAGGAATTCTGATAGATGGCAGAAAGTGGCTTGGCAATCACCTCTGCCAGCTCCCTCAGCACCCTTGGGTGGATCCCATCTGGTCCCATGGACTTGTGGCAGTTCAGATGGAGGAGAAGATCTCTGACCATCTCTGCTTGGATCACAGGGGGTGCATTATGCACCCCGTCCCGGACTTCCAGGTCAGGGCAAGGACCGTGTGGACAACTGCTCTGTCTATTAAAGACAGATGTGAAGAAGGCATTGAGAACCTCAGCCTTTTCCTTATCATCTGTGGTTACATTCCCTACCGCATCAAGTAAAGGAGAGAGATTCTCCTTAGTTCTTATCTTGTAGTTAATATATTTGTAAAAGGGTTTCCTGTTCTCCTTTACAGCAGTAGCCAGTCTAAGTTCAAGCTGGGCTTTTGCATTTCTAATTTTCTGCCTGCAAATCTCGGCCAGTTCTCTGTAGTCACCCCACGTAGCCTGTCCCATCTTCCAGAGGACATAGACTCTCTTTTTCTCTCGGAGTCTCAACAAAAGATCCCGGTTCATCCACACTGGTCTTTTTCTCCTCCGGCTCGATTTACGGGACTCCGGGACAGCCTACTCCTGTGCCTTTAAGATTTCCATCTTGAGGAGCATCCAGGCTTCCTGAGCCCCTTTACCCCTCAGGAGCAAGTCCCAAGGGACCCTTGCAACAAGTGTCCTGAACAGGTCAAAGTCTGCCCTCCGGAAGTCCAAGGTAGCAGTTTTGCTAGTCACCCTCTTCATAATACCCAGAATAGCAAACTCCACCATTTCATGGTCACTCTGGCCAAGACAATCCCCAACCTTCACATCTCCTACTAGTCCTTTTCTGTTATTGATGAGCAGATCTAGCAAGGCACCTCCCCTGGTAGGCTCTTGCACCAGCTGTGTCAGGAAGCTATCTTCCACACACTCTGGAAATCTCATGGACTTATTAATCTGCGCAGTATTTTCAGCATATATCAGGGAAGTTGAAGTCCCCCATGAGAACGAGTGCTGGCCATCGTGCAACATCTACGAGTTGTTTATAGAACACCTCGTCTATTTCTTCATCCTGACTAGGTGGTCTATAACAGACCCCCACGACAATGTCGCTCCTACAGACCAACCCCCTGATGCTTATCCATAGGGACTCTACTTTATCATTTCCAACCTCAAGCTCTTCAACATCAAAACACTCTTTGATATAGAGAGCTATGCCACCACCCTTTCTTCCCTGTCTATCCCTTCTGAAGAGCTTGTAGCCATCAATCCTAGTACTCCAGTCATGGGAGGAGTTCCACTACGTTTCTGTAATAGCCACAAGGTCATAGTTAGCCTGCCTCACAATGGCTTCAAGCTCCTCTTGTTTGTTGCCCATGCTGCGTGCATTGGTGTAGATGCACGTCATCTGAGACATCTGCCTCACCCCTTTCTCCAGCACAGCCCCCCTGGGCTCTTTACTGCTGAGCCCTGTTTTATCCCCTTCCCCCATCACAGCTAGTTTAAAGCTCTCTCAATGAGTCCAGCTAGCTCCTGTGCTAGGATTCGTTTCCCCCTTTGAGACAGGTGCATTCTATCAACAGACAACAGGCCTGGGGCCGAGTAAACTGCCCCGTGGTCAAAAAACCCAAAGTGTCTATCTCTACACCAGCCTCTCAGCCGATTATTCATCACCTGTGTTTTCCTAGCCCATTCTGTGTCCTTCACTGCTGCAGAAGGTATGGAAGCAAACACCACTTGTGCTCCCACCCCTTGAACTAATCGCCCTAATCCCCTGAAATCTCTTTTCATAGTTCGCAGGCTTCTCTGAGCTATTTCATCGCTGCCTGCTTGAACTATGAGTAACGGATAGTAGTCAGTGGGACGTATCAAATCCGGGAGTCTTCTAGCTATGTCCTTGACCCAGGCCCCAGGGAGACAGCACACTTCCCTGTGGTTTGGGTCTGGTCTGCAAATGGGGCCCTCAGTTCCCATTGAGAAAGGAGCCGCCCACTATGATCACCTTTCTTTCTTTCTTGGCAGCGGCAGTCTCAATGTGCAGAATCGACTGCCTTGCCATTGGTGACCTCCTGGGGGAATCTTCCTACACCTCCCCCCTTATCTCCCCTTCAACGTCCAACGCTGCAAACCTATTGCTTAGGGGGACCTGGGGACACGAGGTAGGCAGAGGGGGAGATTGCTCACGGTACTGAGCAGGAACTTTCTGCCAGCCCTCCCCATCCCTCAGATACCCCCCCTCTCCTTAACGGGGACAGGTCAGGGAGTCCACCACCAATTGTGGGGTATCTCCCCGGCACCTTTCTCTCTGGCACTCAAATTAGCTACTCCACCAGTCAATTTCCCGCTTGCAGTCCCTGATGGCCCTTAGTCTCTCAACCTCCTCTTTCAGTTCTGTCACCATGCTAAGCACAACTTCCACCTGCTCACACCTCACGCAGGAGAACTGCTTGCCACCCTCCTCCAGAAGCAGCAGGCTCTGGCACTCACTGCAACCAGAGACCTATGTAGTCATGTTTCTAGGCAGACCTTCTGTCTGGGTCGCCACAGCCTTTTTAAGGCAAGCCCTCTGTCTAGTAGAGACCATGGCACAAAAGTAAAAAAGAATAAAAAGTAAATAAGAATTAAAATAAATTTTAAAATATATATAAGATATAAATGATAATAATGAAATAAAAAATAAAAATAGAACACAACACTGCAAACACAGAGACCGGTAATAAATAGCATGGATTCACAAGAGAGGAGGGATAGTAATCCTGCACCCTGCCACACGAGCTCCTGTACCTACACTGCAGCACTGTAAGGGGGTGGTACTCACATGTACATCGCTCCTCCCTATGCCTGGTGGGCATAATTGCTTAAGCAAAGCCTCCCGGGCAGCTTGATTTTCTACTTGTCTCTCTAGCGTATTTTGTAAACGGTCAAGAAATTTTATGTAGGGCTCGGCAGCCTCCTGCCTAATTGATGTAAATGATGTGCTAGATGAATTAGTGTCGGGTATCCGACGGATAGCACGCAACACCAAAGTCTTAACTTGTTCAAAGCATTGCCTGTCCATCTGTGCCTGAGCCTGAGGTATTGCCTGGACCCCCTCCCCCATGAGTTCCTCTATGCCAATGTGATTGAGGTTATTCAGATTATTCATAGCCTGGATGGTAGCCAGTTCCCGATACTCAGTCATAAACACGGTTATTGCATGGGAGACAGGATTGTTTGTAACAAAATTTTCCAATCGTGAGGGGTCATAATATAACTGTCACCAATTGCAGCCAAAAGATGATATGTAAAGGGAGACTGAATTCCATAATCTCTCACTGACTTCGTTAGTTCCTTCACTGCCTCGTAAGGCAGGGAGTCCCACTGGGGGGGCTGATTTGCATGATACAACACAGGAAAGGCTTGCAACGTATCAGCATCACCCCGTAATATTGCTTCTTTTCTGCACTGCTCTAAAGCACCATAGTATGCTGTAGAAAAAATTTTCTTTCCCACTCCCTTCAAGTTATCATCAGAAGGGAAAATGTTCGATTTGTCGTCCGTATCTACTGAACCAGGATCTGAAAGATTCTGGCGGCTGCATTCCTTAACTAAACGGTCGCCGGGAGGGGTGAGTTCATTCCCCTTATCTCTAATATCTCTTTCTATAGCGCCTCTACCTCAAATAAAGGCTCTGTCACCGCCTTTGCTTGCTTTACAGGTGGCCGATGTTGTTTGTAACATTTTCAAGGCACAGGGTCCGCCGTCTCTAGGTCTTTCATTCAGGTCCCGCAGGGTTTCATGGAGTCTCTTTGTCCACCCCTGCAGAGACTGAGAATCTGTCTTCAGGGCAGCCTTGAAAATACCATTATAACATACGATAAGGCCTGCCCCTGTTGGATTGTATGGCAGGTGGAATGGCCACTCGATATTGTTCTCTTCTGCCCAGCGCTGTATCATTGCACCCATGAAAAGACTCCCTTGGTTGTTCTCAGTGACTTGTGGTGTCCCGTAGGCAGACATCAATCTCATGAGTGCTTTGATGGTATATGCCTCACATGTACATCGCTCCTCCCTATGCCTGGTGGGCAGGGACACGTTGCTGCCTTCCCTGAGGCCTCTTCGGAGCTGAGGGTGTAGGCGAGGGTGCCATTGCCTCGCGAGAGCTGCTGGGAGCTGAAGGGACTAGCTGCTCTCACTCAGTTCCCCTGAGACAGGAACCTCCTGAAAACCCCCCCTGTACCTCAAAATCTGTCACTGCAGCTCTGGCTGTGCTGACTGCAAAGCAGTTGATCTTGAGCACTGATCTCAAGGATCCTCTCTCTTTTCCCCCTTTCCTGGGGAGTGGGTCCATGGGTCCCCTGCCCCATTAGTCACAGAACTAGGCCAAACTGGCCCATAAGCCATTGAAAGAAGGAAAACTCTGTTCTCTGATAGAGCAGGAAAAAAATGATCAGGGAAATATGATTTTTTTTCTTCTAAATAACTCGACTGATCACATGAGACTGTCCATGCCTTCATTTGTACCTGACCAGCAGAGTAAAATGTTTGAAATATTCTTCCTCAGAGTAGAATACTTGAAATCTGGGTGCAAGTGACCAGGATTTCTTTCAAGTGATTCCAATAAAATCCACTTCTTCTTTAGACCTTTCACACCCTAAATCATTGTGCAGAATACTGAGTGTGGAATACTGGCTCTGTCTGGTTTGTTGAAAAGTCTTAGATTATATATATTTGATCATTCTTTGGATTTAATTTTCAAGATGTTACGTTGATTTCCTTATTACTACCAAGGCAGTAGAAAATTAACAGATAGGAGCTTGAAAAATCTACTTAATTGTGGAAGGAAGTAGGAGATTTGGGAATATTTGTTTCCTTGTTGCAACTACTGATAAGACAGGCCAATTTGGACTGAGTTCTAAGATTGGTCATGTGCTAGTAAGTTTAAAGCATAGGGACGTCATTTGTTCTTGGGGCTTTTATATTTATAGTTCATAGTTTTGGTGACATTATTTCTTCAAATAGTATGTCTCCCTTGGCTGTGTTCAGCTGGAATGACGTAGTTGGAGACTACTCCATCCTTTTTACATTCTTTCCTTTTCTTTCTCCTTCCACGTAACCAATAGTAATAAAAAACACACAGAATTCCCCAAACAGATGTCCCTCAAGTTGGCATTAGACTATCTCTCATTTCCTTGTTACTTTTCTGAGCCTTGTTGGTATATCAGTACTCATGATGATTTGTTTTGGTCCTTATTTAAAGGGTGCCCTTCACCCCTTGTCTTGTGGGTGACTGGTAACTTCTTAGCAGCTGCAGAAGTCATTTGGTGATGGGAAGGGAAAGGTGACTTTATGGTGAAAGCGCATCTCTGTTCGTGCTGCTTTTACTGATCCAGAAATAGCCCCCTGATCTTCCTTACTGCTTTGATGGAAGAGTTTCACTTCATCCACAGTATGTGATACCTGTTTACAGTCTTTGGTAGGTGTGTGCTGGCCACACAGCTTTGCAGGAGATCTACTTCCTCTGCCTCCTACAAAGCTGCTGTAGGAATGGTGCATGCATGAAGATACAGTGTCAGATACTGGTAAGTGTGTTTCTTTCCTATTATTAAAGGGTTTGACACATGCACTACTTTTGCTTAGCTATTTTTTATTAATGCATTTTTCTTCTTCTTTTAAAGCAAACGAAGAAACACCCTTGTCGACAATGTGACAAATCTTTCAGTTCATCCCATAGTTTATGTCGTCACAATCGTATCAAGCACAAAGGCATTAGGAAGGTTTACACGTGCTCGTAAGTTCTACTTCTGTTTATTTTTTAAAGATACTAGGAACAGAGTATAAACCAACAACAAACACTGTTAACTGTATTTCTCTTCACAACTTTTCCAAGCACTGAGGTTAGACTAACCCAACCTAACCTCGGTACTATACATTAGTTCCAAGGAGATAAAGAATTTGAACATGAATGCAGAATTAAGACTCCTTTGGAACTAGCATTCATCCTTCATGGAAAGTGATTGTTTTCTTCCTGAAATTTAGTTCAGGGAGAACTTGACAAAGTGTTTAATTGAATGTACAGTTACATAAAGAGAGGTATAAGAAACAAACTCAGATGCTCTTGGGTCTTTTCTGACCCACATTTTCTACTATTTTGGATATTATCTTCAGAGAACTACTTTCATTTGCTGTGAATATAAGCTGCTCAAACATTTACAGTTTTGTTTTGTAATTGTTCTCCTTTTCTAATAATATTTGTGCAATTGATTGGAAAAGCACTGTCTTTAATATTAGCTTTAATAGATTGGATTTGTCTGGGCTTATTTACTAGTTCTGTTCACATTCTCCAGAATAGTGCATCTATTTTTAAGCATGACATTTGAACCTCTACATGCCTGCTCTGTGTTTATATAGGCACTGCCCAGATTCAAGACGTACTTTTACTAAGCGATTGATGTTGGAAAAACATATTCAATTGATGCATGGCATTAAAGACCCTAATGTAAAAGAAATGACTGAATTGACTAGTATGGAAGAAAGGGAAGTAAAAGAAGATATAAAGGTAATCACTTTAAAGATTCAGTCGCTCAATGAATTTTTTGTGGGTATATGTTCAGGATCTTTAAATAGACGCAGGTATTTTGATACCATAAAATTCTGCTCTGTGAAGCTGAGCAGAGTTTGGTTTACAAGCACTTTTCAAAACCTCTGCAACTAAGTCTTCTCGTAGCTGTAGAAAAAGCTACAGGTTGCATAGAAGAATTGTGAGCTTATCCCAAATACCCAGCCTTGAGTTTATTTGACATAAATGTTAGAGTGAAACTGCTTTTAATCTGACCATGAGTGTTAGGAGGAAAGAAAGTAAGAAGACAGCACTGTCCAAAAACCTGTGTTTCAACCTTTGACAATATATTAATTTGGCTAATAATCAGGAGATAATCAAATCAAATTTCATTTATGAAACATTAAGTGTAGTTGGAGTTCAGTTTCAGAAGGTGTCACGCTCCAATATAAAGGAGGGAGATGAGTTCTTTGATTATGTGTATACCTGGTGTGACATTAAGACACAATGGGTCAAATGTTAGCCCAACCAGTTTATTACAAATACTAGTTGCTTAGGGATATGGGGAAGGGAAGGTGAGTGATAGAAAAGAGATAAAAAGCAAGGAGTCTTGGCAGAAAGCAAGAGAGATATCATCACCACTGTGGATCCAGTGAGGTTCGTAGTAGGTCCATTGATCTCAGGAACTTGTCACTGCGGGGGATGGGAGAAAGCCTGGAAGCTTTGCAGCAAGCAGGCCTTGGGGTTCTTCGAAAGAGGTTTCCCCCTCAGGGAATTCTCCACCAAAGGTTTTTTTCTCTTCGGGAGTTCTCTGTCAAAGTTATATTTTTCTTTGGGAGTTCTTCTCTGAAAGTTTTTTCTCTGAAAATTCTTCTCTAAAAATTCTTCTCCGAGAGTTCTTCTCCAGGAATTCTTCTCTAAAATCCTTGGTTCAGTGAAGGCCTTTTATTCCCCATTTCTCACCCATCTAGATAATCAGCAGTTATCAGTCAGAGTCTAATCACCAGAAAAGGCCTTACAAAGCAAGCTTTTGAGACAAAAGAAAGGAAAACAATTTCCGTCCTTCACAGAGGGTAGTGTTGTAAAGTTACTAGACCTATATTCTGCATTCTATACACAACTGCAGTCACATTAACGTATACTTGCAGTTACACTGGCAAATACTTAATCTTGTTTATACAGTGCATTAGATTCTGCTGCTTTATCAGAGCTGACAAAATAAAATTTGTATGCAATTTATAGTAAGGAAAACCCTTATTTTTTAAACATGTACAACATATATTTGCTTGTATTATTTCAAATACTATATTTATCTAAGTTGCACTGGAACCTACCAGGAAAGGGGAAGTTTTTGTAGTTGGCAGTCGTGGTCATTGCAGTCACTGCGTATTTATGCTTACAAAAATACTATTTGTGATTTTTTTAGGTTCCTAGTCCAAAGCGTAAATTGGAAGAACCTGTACTGGAATTCAGGCCTCCACGAGGTACAATCACACAACCACTGAAGAAGCTAAAAATAAATGTTTTTAAGGTTCACAAGTGTGCTGTCTGTGGCTTTACAACAGAAAATCTTCTCCAGTTCCACGAACATATTCCTCAGCACAAATCTGATGGCTCTTCGTACCAGTGCAGGGAGTGTGGACTCTGCTACACATCTCATGTGTCTCTCTCCAGGCATCTCTTCATTGTACACAAGCTGAAGGAGCCGCAGCTAGTATCAAAGCAGAATGGATCCAGGGAGGATAATCAGCAAGAGAATAAATCCAACCATGAAGATGAATTGTCTGACAATGCTGTGTTGGACAGAAGATGCAAAGTGTGTGCAAAGACTTTTGAAACTGAAGCAGCCTTAAATACTCACATGAGAACACATGGCATGGCCTTCATTAAGTCAAAAAGAATGAGCTCAGCTGAAAAGTGATCAGATCATCGGGACCCAGAAATCTCTCTACGCTGGAATACTAATGACATTTTTGTTACAGAAAGTTCAAGGTATAATAGTGTTAACAGTACTGTTCAGATTGTTGCAATATATTCTGCATAATAACATCCCCCTTCACCTCATTGTCTATACCTTCAAAACCATTGAAGCAGTATTTGAGTTGAGAAGAGTTTGTATATATTTAAACTAATTACTTTTATACTCTTTGTTATGTGTTTGTATTGGTATCTAGTGGAAATTTTTTTGTTTGTTTTATTTCTGTTTTTTGTAGTATGTTCCTCTAAAACAGAGTTCTTAATGCTGGGGCAGTTTCTTGGGTTCTCTTAAACTGTTTCTTACATGTAAGTTTCTGAAAGAAAGTTTAGCAGAGGCAGCACATAGAGGGGAAAAAAGAAGAAAGCAAGTCAAGTTAGGAAGCTTTTGAACTTTCTCTCAAAAAAAAAAATACTGCACATGTAAAGTGCAGTGCTGATTTAGGTGTCAACACCAAAAGAGGTGCAGACCCTCCAGAGTGATAAAGTACTTTTGAAAAGTATAATTGCACAAATATGTTTCATCACATAATTTTTAGCTGTCAGGTGCTGGTGGTCAAAGCTTAAATAGGGCTGGGCTGCTCAGGATTAAACAAGTAAGATGTAATTAGAAGAATAGTCATATAATTATGATTTTTTTCCTCATGTAATTTATTAAACATAGAAGTGATTACACAACATTATGTATTTTCTCTTATTTCTGGTTTTCAAAAGAAAATAGTTAACCCTTGCTGCTGAATTTGGTGTTTCCTAGCTCTGTAAGCTAATGCCAAATGTTCTGGTGCTCAGTGTTAAATTCAACCACAGCCATCAAGGACTGAACACACCACACACCAGCCTACGTGAGTATAACTGGTGTTTCACCATTAGCACAGACCTTACTGAGCTAGTTCAGCTATTTCAGAGTGCATCTAACATCGATAATTATGCTTTCACCAAGGACAGAAAGGTTCCATACTGTCCCTTTCATATATGATTCTAAGAGTTATATTTTTTTTGTTTTTGCATTTTATACCTTGTACGTATCCCTACAAAACTATTTTGTACTTTTATTTTAAACAGTTTATATATAGATAGCTGCATGATATACAGTAGTAATTGTTCATTTCCTTATCTTGCTTCTTGCTGTCAGATGTTAATATACACTATGCCCATTAGGACTGTATTAAACGCATTTCATATGTAAATAAATGTGGAACATTTTACCCCAAAAGATTTGTGAGATTGTTATTTATCATTAAATTTTAGCAATTTTAAAGATGGAAGTAATTGAAAAAATATGGATTCTTCTCAGCCACCTCCATAACCCTTCTTAATCACTCTGGAAATTGTGTATTAGATACATGAACTTTGCTTTGTCTCTTCATCCTCATTCATAATAATTTGATTAATTGGTAGATGCTTCCTATCTCATTTCTATTACCTCACAACCACTGATGTATGAGTATTCCTCTATCCCAAAGCACAGCCAGCATCACTTGATGTTTGCACGTGCTGTGCACCGGCCACCACTGCCCTCCTCATTGAGTATATACCTCTGACGCTTGTTTGTTGATGTTCGCTGTCAACTACAAGTTATCACTATTCAGAATAGTGTTTTGTACACAGTGAACAGATAATAATGGCAGTGAACATTTATTTTTTATTAATACTTCTATTTTACCATCTTATGGTACTACATCTGCAAGGAATGCTACGAGCCAGTAACTGTCACTGAGGGCAGTGCTGGGAGCAGAATGCTGATGGGCACTGTGTGACCATCAGTGGCTGCAGCCCTCTCCTCAGGTCAGAGCTGTGCAGGGGAAGGTCCCTGTCATGGTTTTATGATTTTTGGCATTGGTATTCCACATCATAACATCATGTAGTGTATTAAGAGTTAAAGAGTTAATGCTCCAGCTCCATGGATCATCAATAGTTATGGGTATACCTGTCTCAGAAGAGAAGAAGAACTACATTCCCCAGAGAACTGTGCAATGCTTTGCATTTTTATGTGTTTCCGCTCAGAGGGAAAGATAAAAACTGTGGTCACGGGACACGCTCTTTCCTTTGGGATCGACTCAGCAGTGGGTACTTGCTGCCGTCTCGCCTTCAGCATTAGTGTGAGGCCTTTGGTTTATCCAACACTCTCTCTTGCTCGTTTTATTTGATTCATTTGCCTCAATTCCAATTATATTGTAGTATATTGTGTTATTTTCCTTTCTGATATCTTATTTAGTAAATTAGCTTTCCTCCTCAGATTGTTGCTGCTGTTTTGTTTCTAGGCCCATCTCCCTTTTCCCTTTCTCCCTTCCCCTTTCCTGGGGCGTGGGTCTGCAGGTGCCCTGCACCAATCGTCACGGAACCGGGCCAAATCAGCCTGGTAAACCGTTGACATTTTTGGTGCCCAACGTGGGGCAAGAACTTTTAGAACGAATCTCTCTTTGATTCTCTGAGAGAGCTTCATTAGGAAGATTATCTGTACTGCAGGTGCTGTACTGCAAAACACGACCTTCAAGTCTGGGCGTACTGCCAGTTGTCCTGGGATATTTGTAAACTTTTTTTGGGTGTTGCCAGCTTGTTTTAGTAATGAGAAAAAAAATATACTTTCTCTTTTTAAACTGCTCTTCAAGGGGCTGCATTTCGTTGTTCTTTCCATTTTAATGCTCAAAACATACTGGGACTTTTTCCCTGAACACCTGCAAGATCCTGAGAACCTAAGCAGATATTTGAGACAGGGATGTTGCGGCTCAGATGGATCTGAGGAGGCCCAAATTATTTGGGGTCTGCCTTATGCCAATAGGACCTTATTCAATACTATCCCAGAGAGGTATAGAGTTTCTGAAAAAGAGTGAGAGTCTCCGAGCCGAAAGGGACAGTCTCCAGATCCAGAAAGAGTTTTTTAGCTGACAATCAGACTCTCCAGTCCAATTTAGACAGCCTCCACTCCAACCAAGACACTCTCCAGTCCAACATGGACGCCTTCCAGACCAAGCAAGATGCTTTCTGGTTTGAGAAAGATGCCCACCAGACTGAAAGAGATGCTCTTCAGTCTGAACTAAATAGCCCTCAGTCTCAAAAAGGTGGTCTCCAATCTGAGCAAGATGCTCTTCAATCTGGAAAAGACACCCTCCAGTCCGAGCAAGACGTCCTCCTGTCTGAACGGTACTCCTTCAGAACTGAGCAAGATACCTACCAGCCACAATAGCCCCTGCCCCCCAGCCAGGTGGGGGAAAGGGATAATAACAGTGTATTGAACTGTGTGGATTCGATGGCCTGGCACATCAGAACCACAAAATATAAGGCACTGGTGGACACTGGTGCACAGTGCAGTCTAATGCCCTCTATTCACCAAGGGACAGACTTAATCTATATCTCTTGGGTGACTGGGGGTTCCCAAGAGTTGACCATGTTGGAGACTGAAATAAACCTCACTGGCAAAGACTGGCAGAAACATCCTATTGTGACTGGACAGGGGGCTCCATGTATACTTGGAACTGATTACCTCAAAAGGGGATATTTTAAGGATCCCAAAGGGTATCGATGGGCTTTTGCAATAGCTGCTGTGGACACAGATGACATTAAGCAGCTGTCTGTTTTGCCTGGCCTGTCGGAAGATCCATCTGTTGTGGGGTTGGTACAAATCTTTCAGAGGGGACCCCGTCCGTGCGTCCAGTGGGCGCCCGGGAGCGATTCTTGATTGCAGGGATCGAGAGGAGATGGAGCCGGCTGAATCAGCTGTACCACCACCGGAGGCTGTGAGGAAGATAATGCTGGCAGAATCGGCTGCACTCAGCTCGGGAGAAAACAAAAGCAAGATGGCGCCGACAGAACCGATCATCTCCCGCTTGAAAAAGGAAAAACAGCAAGATTGTGGAAGCCCGCTGCCACTTATTTACCCTCCACCGCCGTACTTGGAAGATCCAGTCAAAACATTATATCCTTTATCTGAATTACATTCCATACATGGGAGGAGCGATGATAGAGCAAAACAGTGAGTGACTTTCGTGGGCGGGACCAGCTCACTGCCCAGCTCGCTGCTCCCTCTGAGAGGGGCCAGACCAAAGGTCTGCCCGGATTGGACGAGGGGCGGGGTTTGACTTCCCCAGTTACACGCAGGGGTTTGTTGTCTCCGCCTATTCTCGGGAGCAGGGAGGGCCGGCCATTCCCGGCACCCAGGAGTCTGCTGTTTCTGGTTACAAGCAGCAATTCGGAGGAACAGGATTTAGTATTAAGGGGCAATATAAAAAAAAATGTGATCCCAGGCTTACTCGGTGTGCCCTCCAGGGATCCTTGTCGGGGGGTGCCTGGAGACTGATGGAGCCCGGGGAATCGAACCCGAACCCCGGGTCATCCACAAGACAGGCAGGGATGGTCGCCACTGTGCTATAGCAGCTGTTAGGGCATGGGAGAGACTGTAGCGACTGTGTTTTCGTAATCAGCAGTTTGGGCACATTAGAGCACAGTGTCATGCGGACGGGGCTTAGGTGCAGAAAGTGCCTCAGGACTGGGTATTTACTGGTAGTTAGGAAATTGTTGTGTGCTTCTTCTATTTTAGTAAATCAAGTGTGAATTAGACAGGATTTGATGTTACCAATGTTGGAGTCTATGGAAATAACACTTTTAATGTATTTAGAACGCACAGTTATGATGTTATTAGCCCATCAATTAGCTCTTTTCTAATTTGCAAAGACAAACCTGGAAAAGAATCCTAAGCAAAGGGATGATTTTGTGCTTCAGAATGATCAGCTCTCTTTTATCCACTAATCAGAATTTTAAAAATATGATTATGCATCACTTGAGATAAAAGCACACACTATCTTACTTCAATTCAACATATGATTCTAACAGAGAATGCTTGAATATTGCCCAACAGATATTTAAGTTCACCGATTCTTTTAATTAGCAACTATATCAGGAACCTAAAGGCCCATGACATAAGAATGATCTTGAGAAGGAAGAAAGTATCCTGATAGCTTTAATACAACTGATATTGATGACTGTAAGTATTTTTAGAGAGAGTTAACCTTGATAGTTTATTCTGTTTTGCAAGCAGGTGTTCCACTTGGTCTCTATATCATGCACTGGTGTAAGAGACTATTATTTTATATCATTGCCTCAAAGTTTGCTGATGAACATGTCCGAACATGTCCAAGGTAGTCCTGGGAAGGGGTTGTGAAATCCTTTGTCTAAGGGACAAGCAGATGGGCATGTCCTGGGGCAACGAAAGAGAGATAAGCTGCAGCTCAATGGCCGCTGAACACTCTTTTGTGTGGTACTCATCTCCGTGGGGAGATAGCCATCTCAGGAGAAGCTTGCCTGGGAGGCTAGCACAGGATTTGCCACGTAGGCAAGAGAAATGAAGGATAAAAGAGGGATCGACCACCATGAGGTTGTTGTGGTTTTGTGGGTGTTGGTGTTCTTACATCGGAAGCCTCATGAGCTGATCCCTGCTGCTGAACTCCCTCCTGGGCCTGCTGCCTGAGACATGCTGCTTTCTCCTGGACCTCGCCGCTCCTTCGAGGTGTTCTACCATCTGAACCCTCACGAGCTGATCGCTGTTCACTGCTTCTCCGGTGCTGACTGATGCTGTTCCTGGACTTTTTCCTCGCTGCTTCTCCTGTGCTGACCCGGTGCCGCTTCTCCAGGACAGCTGCTTGCTGCTCAGGGCTGCCCGTCGCTGCTGCTGTTCTCCCCGCTTCTGCCGCCCCTGCTCTTCTGCCTCGGACCGTCGGAGCCGCTTGCAACCGGACCGCCCCTGGGATCCTGGCTGGTGACTATCCCCGCTTTGTACAAGCCCTTGCTTCCTTCCTGTCTTTCCTATCGCTCGCCTTCCCTTCCCCATCACCCTAACAGTGTCCGTTTTCCCCATCTCCCTGGTTTATAGTGGTAATAAACTGGTCGGACAAACATCTGAACCGTTGTTTCTTAATCTCACGCTGGGTATATACATAATCAAAGAACCTTCGTCGCCCTCCTTCATATTGGAGCATGACAACTGGCCATGCGGATGCAGTGTACAAATGTAAATAACACTGCAGACCCTGAGAAGAATAAAAGCAGGAGGAAATCTGTGATGGGTGAGAGAGGAAAAGTGCACCTTGAAGCAGGGGACACCCTGCTGGCACTGCCTATCACATCCACCACTGGAATGTTCCTTTTCTTCTTTCTGGTGGTTTGCCATTTCTCAAGGATTAATAGCTAATAATGCACTTGTTTAGGGAGTTTCTGCTTCTCACTTACACGTATCTAAAATGGATGTCTGCGTGTGTATGAGTGCATATATGTTGACTGAAACCCTAACCCTTTGTGCTACTCTGAACGTGCAGTTTGCTTGCTTCTGCTCTTGATAATTCTTGTCTCTCAGATTCAGCATACCCTGAAACAGCACCGCTCAAGGTTCAGCCACACTCAGGGAGTTACCATGTTAGCTGGCAAAGGAAAGCAATACCACTAGTGATGCTCTAGCAGGCTTACATACTGATGTTGATTCCATTTGACATGCAACTTTATTCCTTTTAATCAGTTACTGGTACACAAAGAATGGAACCCTCAGGGATTCTTTTCCAGGTTGAAGGAACCTAAAGCCATGGGTGAAACGTGTGTTTGTTCACTGCTTATTAAGTTTAAAAATATTTCTTGTCCTTACAATGTGATTACCTTGTCTCTTTTCTTACATTCAGCAATATCGTTAAAGAGTGTTATTAATTTGTAGTATGTTAATAGTTTGTTAATAAATGAAAACCTGCCCATAAACCGTTGACACAGCCCGATATGGCCGGTGCGTAAAGCCAGTGGTGATTGGAGGCTGACAGTAGATTACCGTGGCCTGAATGAAGTCACACCCCCACTGAGTGATGCTTTGTCAGACATTCTTTAAGTCCAGTATGAACTGGAGTCAAATGCAGCCAAGTGGTATGCCACCACTGACATTGCCAATGCCTTCTTTTGAATTCCTCTGTCCACAGAATGCAGGCCGCAGTTTGCTTTCACCTGGAGGGGCATTCAGTACACCTGGAACCGTCTTCCCCAGGGGTGGAAGCACAGCCCAACCATTTGTCATGGGTTGATCCAAACTGCATTGGAACAGGGCGGTGCTCCTGAGAATTCAATACATTGATGATATTGTGTGGGGCAACAGAGCAGGGGAAGTTCTCGAGAAAGGAGGGAGAATAATCTTGATCCTCCTGCAAGCTGCCTACGCTATCAAGCGAAGCAAAGTGAAAGGGCCTGCACAGGAAATTCAGTTCCTAGGTATAAAGTTGCAGTGTCTCGGGCGTGGACTCAGATGTGAACAATCCAAATCGTTTATTACAGGTTTTAACATCCCTTATATACTTTCACAATTTCTCTCTTGTAACTTTTCCACCCGCCTTTACATATCAACAATATAACTTCCCAAAACAGTCCTTAACCGTGAATACAGGCGATTATCCAATCAGGGCTGTGAATCTTCCCAAGCCATGCACTCTTCCTCCAATTAGGGCCCGCCATCATGCAGCTTACTTGAACTTGTTTTCCTCTTCTTCTGGAAGTGTCCTTTGGTTCTCAGCCTTCCTTTCTCATGCTGTTTATCCTGTTCCACAGCTGCAGCTCTAAATATACTTTTTGTATTCCCACAATTCCCCCTTTTTTATTTATTAGCAAACTATTAACATACTATAAATTAATAACACTCTGTAACAGTATTTCTGAATGCATTTAGGCTATCACAATTTAATCAAGGCTTGAATTGATAAGACGCTGAATGTAAGGAAAGAGACATGGTAATCATATCGTAAGGACAAGAAATATTCTTAAACTTAATAAGAAGTAAACAAACACACCTTTCGCCCATGGCTTTAGGTTCCTGCAACCTGGAAAAGAATCCCTGAGGGTCCCATTCTTTGTGTACCAGTAACTGATTAGAAGATATAAAGTTGCATGTCAAATGGAATCAACATCAGTGGGTAAGCCTGCTAGAGCATCACTAGGGGTATTGCTTTCCTTTGCCAACTAACGTCCTAACTTGGTAATTGTGGCTGAAGCTTGAGCGGTGCTGTTTCAGGGTATCCTGGATCTGAGAGACAAGACATCTCAAGAGCAGAATCAAGCAAATTGTGCATTCAGAGCAACACAGAGAGTTAGGGTTTTAGCCAACATACACACACTTACACACATGCAGACATCCATTTTAGATACGTGTAAGTGAGAAGCAGAAACTCCCTAAGCACACGCATTATTAGCTATTGACCCTTGAGAAATGGCAAACCACCAGAAAGAAGAGAAAAGGAACATGCCAGCAATGGACGCGATAGGCAGTGCCAGCAGGGCATCCCCTGCTTCAAGGTGCACTTTTCCTCTCCCATCCACCACAGACTCCCCCCTGCTCCTACTCTTCTCAGGGTCTGCAGAGTTTTTCCATTTGTACACCGAATCCGCGTGGCCAGTGCGTGATGCGGAGCCCAAGGGGAACACCTGCTTGGGAAACAGAATAAACTATCAAGGTTAGCTCTCTTAGCATATGCCTTTGTCTCAAATGATTCATGGTTATAAAAAACTATTTTGATTAGCGAATTGAAAGAGGGTTGATCATTCTAAAACACAAAATCATCCCTTTGACTAGGATTCTTTTCCAGGTTTTTGTCTTTGCAAATTAGAAAAAAGGCTAATTGATGGGCTAATAACATCATAACCATGCGTTCCTAATACATTAAAAGTGCTATTTCCATAAACTCCAGTGTTGGTAACATCAAATCCTGTCTAATTCACACTTTATCTACTATTGAAACATAAGAAGCACACAACAACCTAGATAGTGCCTAATAATTCTTCACACTCTATCTACCACTAAAATAGAAGAAGCACACAATCCAAGTAATCACAAAGGCTGGATGCTATTTTCTGCCTTGAGATGAGGCTGAACATATCATGCTGGAACCCATGTAGGACCAGTCCCTGTGGAAACACAAGCACATCCACGACCCCAAGTTATCAGTGGTAAGGGACCTTCCCAATGCCCTGTGGCCATATTCCAAACGTTAACCATTGGCCATTCCTTGAGCATTGGGGAGGCCCCAAAATGACGGTTCACACGAGTTGTATCTGTATGATCATGATTCAAAAAATTCTGCACAAGCAAGGCCTTACATAATCTTTCTTGTGGTGTATCTCCTGTATTCCCACTTTTTTGTTTATTAAGAATGGATTTCAGTGTTTGATGAGCACGCTCAATGATAGCTTGTCCGGTGGGAGAATGAGGAATGTCTGTAATATGTTTAACGCCCCATTCTTGGAGGAAAGTTCGAGTGGCCTTAGAAGTGTATGCAGGCCCATTATCTGTTTTTATAGTATGTGGGATCCCCATAGCAGCATAAGCAGATAACCAGTGTTTACAGGCGTCGCGACTGCATTCACCTGTATGTGCTGTGGCAAATATGTATGAAGAATGAGTATCTATTGTTACATGGACAAATTTTAGACGGACAAATTCGGGAACATGAGTGACATCTGTTTGCCACAGTTGAAGAGGCACTGTGCCACAGGGATTTGTCCCCATTTGGGGCAAAGGGGCAATTGCCTGGCAGTCTGGGCATGTTAGAATAATGTTATGGGCCTGATCCGCTGTCAGTTGAAATTGTTTTTGTAAAGCTCTTCTATTCTGATGAAAAAATTAATGATTGAGTTGCGCTTGCTGGAACAATTGAGGTGTAGCAAAGGCGACAGTGGCTTGATCAGCCTTATGGTTACCCTCAGCTAAAGGACCAGGCAATGTAGTGTGTGATTGAATATGCATAATAAAATAAGAGAGAGTACGGTGAGAGACATAATGTAAAACTCGCTTGAGCTGTGCAAACAAAGCAGAGTTGTTAACTTCCTTAAGAAAAGATCCTTCAATCCGCTGAATGATACCTGGAACATACAAAGAATCAGTTATTATATTAAGCTTTTGATTTGAAAAAAATTGAAAAGCTCGGGCTACGGCAGCGAGTTCTACAACTTGAGGTGATCCATCCACAACATGTACATCTGACTGCCATTGTGTAGCAGTTGCGCACCAGAGAACCACTGCTCGATGTGTCTTGCCGGAGGCATCTTTAAATACAGTAACAGCATTAGGTTATTGGAACATGTGAAAGTAAAATATTAGGAGAAAGGGACAGATTACTCAAATTATGCAGTAACCGATGTTTGGGGGGATGGGTGGAGATCTGTCCTGTATAGCCTGCCATAGCAGTTTGTAAAGTGAGTGACTGTGCAAGCAACCAATCTAAATCTTTTTTACTAGCAGGTATGTAGATGCAATCAGGGTCAAGAGCTCGTAATAATTTGCAAACGATGACGACCTCGCTGTATTAGCATTGCAAACATCTCCACTCGTGATGTAATGGTTTTTGAAAAGGTGTGTGGTAAGAATATCCATTCCAGGATAATGAGAGGATCTTTTCTTGAGGTATCCCACTGACATAACAAGCTATATGGCTGATAGGTATTTGATATTATTACAAGAGATACTGGTAGTGATAAACAAAACACGATGGCAATATTGATGTTGCAGTGATGTTATTACAGAGTCTAAGCATTGTAACGGTTGTGGTGTTAACTGTCTTTTAGAGGTTAAATCTGGGTCTCCTTTGAGTAGCTGGAACAGACGGTGCAACTCTTGAGTTGTAATACCCAAAAGCAGTTGTAACCAGTTGATGGTTCCTAACAATTTTTGCAGCTCATTCAATGTCTGTACGTGAGGTATTATTTTGAGGATTTGTGGCTGAATGGTGTGAGATGTAATTTTCCATCCTAAATATTTCCATGGAGAACTAAGTTGCACCTTTTCTTCTGCTATTTGTAGGCCAACAGATTGAACTGCCTGCCTTACGAGCATTAAAGTGTCCTTTAGACTCTCTTCTCGTTCTGCTGCTATTAATATATCGTCCATGTAATGATAAATAAGGACGTGGGGTCTAGCTTTTTGTACTGGTTGTAATGCATTTGCTACAGTCAGTTGACATATCGTTGGACTATTAAGCATTCCTTGTGGTAACACAGTCCAGTGATAGCGCTGAGCAGGGCTTTGTTGGTTGATGGAGGGCACTGAGAAAGCAAATCGTGGTGCCTCTTTTGGATGAAGTGAAATGGTAAAAACACAGTCTTTTAAATCAATGACTGCTATAGGCCAATTCGATGGTAACATTGAAGGTGAAGGGAGACCAGGCTGCAATGCCCCCATGGGCTCAATTACCGCATTGACAGCACGCAGGTCCTGTAGAAGCCTCCATTTTCCACTCTTCTTGAGGATAACAAACACTGGAGTATTCCAAGGGCTGGTGGTAGGCACTGTGTGACCAGCAGCCAGTTGTTCTTGAACTAGCTCATGTAAATACAGCAACTTTTCCTTTGTTAAGGGCCATCGATCTACCCAGATTAATTGTTCTGCTTTCCAAACTAGGGGTATAGGTTGCTGCCTATCAATGGCCCTTATTGAAAATTTGTTTGCAAAATCATGCCCCATTGACTTAAAAGATCACGACCCCACAGAGTATAGGGAACTGGCAAGATATAAGGAGCAGTGTGAGCAATGTGACCATCAGGCCCTTCAAAAGATGAAATTCGGGCACTTTGGGCTGCTGTAAGCCCCCAACTCCTACAATAGCAGAACTAGTGTATTTTAGTGGCCATTCAGAGGGCCAGTTGCTTGACTTAATGATGGTAACATCAGCTCCGGTATCCACTAGGCCTAATAACTGCCTGCCATTTACTAGACATGATAATAATGGTTTGTCTTCTGATACTTGTGTAGTCCATAGCACGGCAGGCTTGTCTGTGCTTCCAAATCCCCCAATTTGATCCCCAATTAGTTTAGTCATAGAATGAAAAGGGATTAATTGTGCTATTTTTTGGCCTTTGGGGATAAAGCAGGGAGGTGAGGGTGTCCATGCCATTAGCTTAATTTCCCCAGTGTGGTCAGCATCTATAACTCCTGGTAAAACAAAAAGTCCCATCCGTGTAACAGAAGAATGTCCTATCAGGAGGGCACTGCGCCTGACCCCAAGGGGGCCCATTACCCCTGTTGGAATAAGAGTTACGTCGGTATCAGTCAGCGTCACTGACTGGGCGGTGGACAAATCCACTCCTGCGCTGCCGGCAGTGGCTGGTCTGAGTGCGCTGGCCAGGCAGCGGCCAGCTGATTCGGGACCGTATTTACTGTCATAGCGCGCGGTCTCGCGCTCTTCTTCCCGTTTCCCGGCAGATAGCAGGGCCGTACAGCAACAGGGAGTTTAGATCGGCAGTCTCTCGCCCAGTGTAGCCCCTTCCCGCACCGGGGACAGGGTCGAGTAGGAAGAGCAGAAGCATTTTTATCTGCTTTTTTAGGCTTTTTACAGTCCCTTTGTACATGACCAGGTTCCCCACAGTTGTAGCACTTTATTTTTTGAGCTGTCCCTGCACCAAGTCGGGCTGCCAGGGTATCTGCTAGCGAGGCCATTTTATGGCTTTCTGTCCCTACTTCTTGACAGGCTTTAATCATGTCAGTAATGGATGGATCTGCATTCTTTAAGGATTGTAGGACCTTTCTACAGTCTGCATTTGCATTTTCTATTGCTAATTGCTTAAGCAAAGCCTCCCGGGCAGCTTGATTTTCTACTTGTCTCTCTAGCGTATTTTGTAAACGGTCAAGAAATTTAATGTAGGGCTCGGCAGCCTCCTGCCTAATTGATGTAAATGATGTGCTAGATGAATTAGTGTCGGGTATCCGACGGATAGCACGCAACACCAAAGTCTTAACTTGTTCAAAGCATTGCCTGTCCATCTGTGCCTGAGCCTGAGGTATTGCCTGGACCCCCTCCCCCATGAGTTCCTCTATGCCAATGTGATTGAGGTTATTCAGATTATTCATAGCCTGGATGGTAGCCAGTTCCCGATACTCAGTCATAAACACGGTTATTGCATGGGAGACAGGATTGTTTGTAACAAAATTTTCCAGTCGTGAGGGGTCATAATATAACTGTCACCAATTGCAGCCAAAAGATGATATGTAAAGGGAGACTGAATTCCATAATCTCTCACTGACTTCGTTAGTTCCTTCACTGCCTCGTAAGGCAGGGAGTCCCACTGGGGGGGCTGATTTGCATGATACAACACAGGAAAGGCTTGCAACGTATCAGCATCACCCCGTAATATTGCTTCTTTTCTGCACTGCTCTAAAGCACCATAGTATGCTGTAGAAAAAATTTTCTTTCCCACTCCCTTCAAGTTATCATCAGAAGGGAAAATGTTCGATTTGTCGTCCATATCTACTGAACCAGGATCTGAAAGATTCTGGCGGCTGCATTCCTTAACTAAACGGTCGCCGGGAGGGGTGAGTTCATTCCCCTTATCTCTAATATCTCTTTCTATAGCGCCTCTACCTCAAATAAAGGCTCTGTCACCGCCTTTGCTTGCTTTACAGGTGGCCGATGTTGTTTGTAACATTTTCAAGGCACAGGGTCCGCCGTCTCTAGGTCTTTCATTCAGGTCCCGCAGGGTTTCATGGAGTCTCTTTGTCCACCCCTGCAGAGACTGAGAATCTGTCTTCAGGGCAGCCTTGAAAATACCATTATAACATACGATAAGGCCTGCCCCTGTTGGATTGTATGGCAGGTGGAATGGCCACTCGATATTGTTCTCTTCTGCCCAGCGCTGTATCATTGCACCCATGAAAAGACTCCCTTGGTTGTTCTCAGTGACTTGTGGTGTCCCGTAGGCAGACATCAATCTCATGAGTGCTTTGATGGTATATGCCTGGTTGGCTTTTGGTACTGGAGAGGCCTGCATTAGCTCACTCGTGGTGTTGACACAGGTTAGGGAATATCTCTCCCCCTCAGATCGAGGGAGGGGCCCAATATAATCAACCTGCCACCTCTGTAGAGGATTGTGTCCTCTAGCAAGATGGGCAGTTGTTTCAGGCAATGACCTCAGTCTCATCTTGGAGCAGGCGTTAAAGTCTCAGCATGCTTGAGCAATGTCCGATAGTTGTAGGGGCAGACCCCATGCCTTAGCAGCTGCCCACATTGTCTTCTGCCCATCATGCTGCAGCTTTTTATATTGGCAGTAGGCAATGTTCTGCGACGGTGAGTTATCAACCCATCTAACTCGGTTGAGTGTGTCGGCTTCATCATTTCCTGTTGACTGTAGGGGTCGATGACCTGAAACATGGTAGACACGCACACTTCTGTGTTTAACTGCATTCCATATGTCTAACCACATATCTTTGCCCCAGATCGGTCGGGAGTGGATAGTCCAATCCTGGGTGGCCCACTGTGCGATTCAAAGAGTGAGCCCCCGATACACAGCCCAACTATCTGTGCAAATATTCAGGATACCATCACCAAGTTCTTTGGTTATAACCATCCACACCGCCCGCAGCTCTGCTCACTGGCTGCTTTGACCATCCCCTTCTTTGAACCATATTGTGTCTGTGGCAGGATGGTATGCTAGAGCTCTCCACTTGCTCTGGTTGCCCTTGCTGGACCCATCCATGTACCAGGCATCTTCAGGAATAGGATATTTTCCTTCCTGGATGGGACTCTTCTGTGGCGGAGAAACAAAGGTTTGTCTGGGTGCATCACTGTGATACGTCACTGGGGCTAGACTCTTTTGGAGCACTTCTTTCAATGGTGAGGAAGACAGACTACTCCTCTGACTGAGATAGGCATCCCATTGTGCCACCGTCTGTGCCTGGGCCACCCTTGTCCTAGGAAGGTGGATCATATTTCTTACCCACCCCTGAATTGGCAGAGTGGTTTTAACTATGACTTCGGCCATCAGGATTATTGGCTCTACTGTTTGTAATGCGAAATAGGCAGCCAATAGCTGTTTTTCAATCATTCTATATCTTTCCTCTGCTCCATGCCACACCTGAGACCAAAATCCAATGGGGGCTAGAACAGAACTCTGACGTTGCCACAGGCCCCAGCCAAAGCCATCCTGAATTACATGAACATCCAATTCAGCTGGGAGGGTAGAATCGAATATACCCAATGCCTGGGCTTGTTTTACTGCCTGTTTTGCTTGTTGAAAAGCATCCTGTTCTGTTCTCCCCCAATCCCATAATTGGCCCTGTTTTGTGAGTCTATACAAAGGTCTCAGCAGCTGCGCCAAATGAGGTATAAAGGAACGCCAATATCCCAATATACCTAGAAATTCTTGCAGCTGCTTTGGTGTTGTAGGGACTTGGAATGCCTGTACCATATCTACGATGACACTAGGTAGCACTTTGGCCTTTCCTGACCAGAGTACCCCCAGAAATTTTACGGACAGTCCTGGACCTTGCACCTTTTGAGGATTGACAGCCCATCTTCTTTCACTTAGGTAGGCGGTTACTGAATCTGCCGCCTCCCCTACTGCTTCCAGAAAATCGGATATTAACAGGAGATGATCAATATAGTGGTATAGGTTGATATCATTCGGTTTCCTCCAATTAGCTAGGTCACACATCACCGAGTTATGACAATGCGTTGGTGAGTGCACATACCCCTGTGGCAAGACCTGAAAGGTCCACTGCCTGCCTCTCCACGTAAATGCAAATTGATCTTGTGATTCTTTAGCAATAGGTGTACTAAAAAACGTATTTGCCAAATCCAGGACACAATGGTAGGTTTTGATTTCCCTAATGAGATTTTCCATTAGGGAAGCAATATGGGGTACTGCCTCATGGATGGGCTGTGTGACCTTATTCATTTCCCTATAATCCACCGTCTTTCTCCATGTTCCATCCGACTTCCGTTCTGGCCATATGGGGGAATTATATGGGCTGTGTGCAGGTCTTATAATACCTACTTTCACTAATTCCTGCACCGTCTTTGATATTTCTTCTTGCCCCCCCGGGAGTCTATACTGTCTTACATTAGTAATCCGGTGTGGTTTCAGCAAACAAATGGGCTCATGTTTAGCATGGCCCCTCAATATTGTCTGTATTGCCCGGATACTAATGTACCTCTGGTGTAGTCTGAACTCTCCCATAGTCGTCTGGAGAGCCAGACCCCATAGAATGTCTATGCCCAGGATGTATTCTGGGATTGGGGCAATTGACATTTTATACTCCTGGGGCGGGAGACATCCAACCATCATGGGACTAGCCCTCTTCCCTTCAGGATCGAGCTCAGCAGTGTGTTTTTGTTGCAGCCTTCTGCCTTCAGCATTAGCGTAAGGCCTTCGGTTTATCGGACTCTCTCTCTCTTGCTCTTTTTATTTGATTCATTAGCCTCAATTCCAATTATATTGTATTATATTGTTTTCTTTTGCTTTCTGATATCTTATTTAGTTAATTATCTTTTCCTCCTTAGCTGTGTAGCGGACGGTCCCTGTCATGGTTTTATGATTTTTGGCATTGGTATTCCACATCATAACATCATGTAGTGTATTAAGAGTTAAAGAATTAATGCTCCAGCTCCATGGATCATCAATTGTTATGGGTATTCCTGTCTCAGAAGACAAGAAGAATTACATTCCCCAGAGGACTGTGTGATGCTTTGCATTTTTATGTGTTTCCGCCCAGAGGGAAAGATAAACACTGTCTGCAGTCACGGGACTGTCTCTCTCTTCCCTTTGGTATTGAGCAAGCAGTGGGTATTTGTTGCAGCTGTCCACCTTCAGCATTAGCGTAAGGCCTTCGGACACTCTTGCTCATTTGATTCATTAGCCTCAATTCCAATTATATTGTATTATATTGTGTTATTTTTCTTTCTGATATCTTATTTAGTAAATTAGCTTTCCTCCTCAGATCTTTGCCGCTTTTTTGTTTTTAGACCCATCTCTCTTTTTTCCTTTTCCCTTTCCCCGTTCCCCTTTCCCCCTTCCCCTTTCCCGGGGCATGGGTCCGTGGGTCCCCCACAGCAATCATCACTGAACCGGGCCGATACAGCCCGTAAACCTAATGGAACTGGGCTTTTTCGGCTTAGAGAAGGCTCCAGGGAGACTTCATTGCGGTCTTCCAGTACTTGAAGGGAGCGTATAAACACGAGGGGGAACACCTGTTTATGAGGGTGGATAGTGATAGGACAAGGGGAATGGTTTTAAACTGAGACTGTGGAGGTTTAGGTTAGAGAATAGGAGGAAGTTTTTCACACAGAGGATGATGGCACACGGGTTGCCCAGGGAGGTCGTGGATGCGCTCATCCCTGGAGGCATCCAAGGCCAGGCTGGATGTGGTGCTAGGCTGCCTGGTCTAGTGGTTGGTGGCCCTGCACATGGTGGGGGGGTTGAAACTAGATGACCATTATGGCCCCTTTCAACCCAGGCCATTATATGATACTATGCTTCAGACAAGATTTGGTGGTTAATACTATATCATCCTTTTCAGTCAAGATTATTTAGTACTACAGAATTCTAGAGTCAGTTAACCATCTCCCAGCTTTTTGAGTTAAAATGGTTTTCACCTGATGTGGGGTAGTGACTACCATACAGCTTCCAAAGGTCAATTTTTTGCTTTCTTCCACCAGAAGGGGAGCTGCTGCTACAGCTTGGATACACTGGCCATCCCTGAGATACTGGATCCAGCAGCTTAGATAGGTATGCCACTGGCTGAAACTTATCTCCCCATTCCTAAGTCAGAAACCCCAGAGCTGCCCCCTGATCCACAGTAACAAAGAGCTGGAAGGGTTTATTTAATACAGGAAGAGCTAGGACTGGAGCAGTAATTAGGCTTTGTTTTAGTTCTTCTATCAATTCCTTCTCTTCAACAGTCCACTCAAGGGGGTTGGGCTCTTCTCCAGAAAGCTATTTGCCACAAACTCCAAGTGGGACCTTCCTTTCCAGCAGCAGTGTAGAGGATGTTCTTTACATCCTGTCCCGTCCGCACTGGCCTCAGGGCCATGGCATGGGCTATCTCCTGCTTAATTTGCTCAAAAGCCTGCTGCTGCTCAGGGCCCCACACAAAATCATTCTTCTTCCTCATAACCCCAAAGAGAGGGCACACAATGAGACTGTAGTTTGGAACAGGTATTCTCCAAAAGCCCACTACACCCAGAAAAGCTTGGGATTCTGTCTTACTGATGGGAGGAGACATGGCAGTAATTTTGTCATTCACGTCTGTTGGGATGTGACGACATTGTCTTGCCACTTTATAACTAGGAACTGAATTTCTTGTGCAGGCCCTTTCACTTTGCTTCGCTTGATAGCAAAGCCAGCTCATAGGAGAATTTGGATAATCTGTTCTCCTTTCTCAAAGACTTTCTCTGCTGTATTGCTCCATACAACAATGTCATCAATATATTGCAGATGCTCAAGAGCACCACCCTGTTCCAATGCAGTTTGGATCAACCCACGGCAAATGGTTGGGCTGTGCTTCCACCCCTGGGGCAAACGGTTCCAGGTGTACTGAATGCCCCCGGTCCAGTCACTATAGGATGCTTCTGCCAGTCTTTACCAGTGAGGCTTATTTCTGCCTCCAACACAGACAATTCCTGAGAGCCCCCAGTCACTCCAGAGATATAGATCAGTTCTGTCCCTTTATAACTCGAAGGCATTAGAGTACACTGTGCACCAGTATCCACCAGTGCCTCATATTTTTGTGGTTCTGATGTGCCAGGCCACCGAATCCACACAGTCCAATACACTCTATTATCCCTCTCCCTCCTCTGGCTGAGGGCAGGGCCCCTCTATTGGTTACCTGTAGTGACAGGAACAACTTCACTGGTCGTTGGCCTGTGTTGTAGTTCTCTCACCCGTGCTCACAGTGCAGGGGTGGGTTTTTGATGCCATTCCTTCATATCTTCTCCATTTTCACGTAAGTAACTCCACAGAGCCGCACTTGACATGAAGTTAGTGCTGTCATTTGCTCGAGCAGGATGGCGTTTGCTTCTGAAAGCTGCAGTCATTTCAACCCTATCAATCAGTCGGGATACTTTCTCTAACATGTCTCCCATCTGTCCTTCTAACCTTGATATGGCTGAAATGGAAGCGTATGATGGTGGAAATTTTTGTTCAAAGTATTGAGGTGTAAGAATCAGTTCAAAAACTGGGGGTTTTCTGTCTTGGTCCTCATATCTGTTAAACGTTATCACTAGTGTACCGGCGTACCTTTCTGGTGCTGTTTTTGAAAGCTTCTGACATATTTCAGGTGTACTCCTTACTTTCCCCGGATCATGGTCCTGATCTTCAGGGTCGAACGTGGGATCATACAGCATTTCCGCCACAGCTGTTTCTCTCAAATACTGGATGCCTTCCTCAATATCCATATATTTTCCATCTTTTCACTTTAGGTGCCAGGTCACTCTTGTAGGGATATCTTTCCCTCACAGCTACTAACATTCGTTGCCAGAGGCTAACGATTCCATCCATATACCTGCTGATCCCTCTGTTGACAGCCGAATCATGGGCAATGTTTCCAAGTTAGCGAGCTTCATTACAATCGAGGGACACACTGTTGGCCCCGTTATCCCAACACCGAAGCAACCAAGTGACAATACTCTCATCCGGACGTCGAATAAACACCTTTCTTGAGCCTTGGATCTCAGACGTTTTCATGGGTCGACGAAACGTGGTAACTTTGACTCTCTCATCATCCTCATCATCACTATGTCCATGCCTCTCACTTTTCTTTGTTGCCTTTCTTGGTGGTGGTGGTGTTGAGGCGTCCCCCTCGCCTGTATATTCCTCTTCTTTCGCCACCTCTTCTTTGTGTTCTAGGCATGAAGACACACTTTTCCATTTCTGGCCTTCCACCGGGGCAACCGACTTCGATACCATTGCTTCCTTTGGCTGGTCAGATGTGGCTGGGAGGTTTTCCTCTTTGGTCTGAGCCTCAGTTTGGACTCTCTCTCCAGAACAGTATATATACCTTGGTAAGCATAAGCCAAGCCCCAGATAAGCTGTTCCACCTCAGATCTTTCTGAGCTGCAACACCCATTACTCAGATACAGGCCTAGCGCCTCAGGACCCTGCAAGTGTTCAGGAGTAAAATCCCATGGCACCGGGGGACCCCATGCTTCTAATTTCTTTCCTAAAACTCTCCACTTTCCCTGCCATTCATCATTCTCTGTTTCTGGGAAAAGCTTCCTCCACGTGATGTAAAATCCTATATCAAAGAGTACATTCAGGAGCACTAATATCCCAAATGCTAACATAGTCCCTAAGCTGTAATCTTGAAAATTCATAAGGAACTGAGAGGAGAACCTGGACACCCATTCAAATATTGTTTGGTTTGTTAACATGGTATCGTTTGTTACATTAGTTGGGGTGCCCAGGTATCTGGTAGGTGCCTCCATCACTGCTTTTAGTTTGTCATATAGAGACCAGACTCCTTGAATCAGAATGGCAAGCTTAACCAAGTTCCAGTATGTTTTGAGCATTAAAAGGGAAAAAGCAATGAAATACAATCCCTGTAAGGGCAGTTTTAACAGAAACAGTAAAAACATTTTTTTTTCTTTTACTCAAACAAGCTGGCGGCAGAAATATCCCAGAAGAACTAGCAGTACGCCTGGACTTCAAGGTCGTGTTTTGCCATACAGGACCTGCAGTACAGATAAGCTTCCTAACAAAAGACAGAGATTCACTCTAAAAGTATGTCTCTGCCCGGCTAAGGCAGCTAGTAGAGCCCCACGTTGGGCACCAAAAAAATGTCACCGGTTTGCGGGACAATTTGACTTGGTACCGTGACAATTGAGGCAGGGGACCCAAGGGCCCACACCCCAGGGACAAAGAAGGGGGAAAGGGAAAAAGGAGAAAGGAGATGGGCCCAAGAACAAAACAGCGGCAACGATCTGAGGAGGAAAGCTAATTTACTAAATAAGATATCAGAAAGGAAAATAACACAATATCATATAATATAATTGGAATTGAGGCTAATGAATCAAATAAAATGAGCAAGAGAGAGAGTGTCCGATAAACCGAAGGCCTTACACTAACGCTGAAGGCGGACAGCTGCAACAAACACCCACTGCTGAGTCGATCCCAAAGGGAAGAGAGGGTCCCGTGACCACAGACAGTTTTTATCTTTCCCTCTGGGCGGAAATATGTTAAAATGCAAAGCATAGCAAAGTCCTCTGGGGAATGTAGTTCTTCTTCTCTTCTGAGACAGGTACACCCAGAACTATCAATGATCCACAGAGCTGGAGCATTAACTCTTTAACTCTTAATTTACCACATGATGTTATGATGTGGAATATCACTAATAAAACAAAAATCATAAAACCATAACATATGCCTCTATCCAGATTCTACAGTATCCTACTAGGAATAGTAGGGGGGTTGTGGTGAGGAGGGTTTGGCCTCTTCTCCCTAATAATGACAGGAGAAGAGGGAATGGCCACAAGTTGCGCTGGGGAAGATTTAGATTAGATTTGAGGAAACATTTTTTTCTCTGAAAGAGTGGTCAGGCACTGGAATGGCCTGCCTAGGGAGGTGGTTGAGGCACCATCCCTAGCACTGTTCAAGAAGCGTTTAGATGAGGTGCTAAGGGATTTGATTTAGTAGTTCAGTGGGTAGGGATAGTGATAGGAGGATGGTTGGACTAGATGATCTTGTAGGTCCTTTCCAACCTAATGAACCTATGAACCTATGAACCTACTATCCCTAGAAATTTCCTCAATTCCCTCTCTGCTTTGTGTAGGGGTAGCTCAATAATTCCCTGATTCCTCTCTGGGGTTATTCTATGTTTTCCCTTGGAGACCAGGTGAGCCAAATACTTCACTTCTTTTTCTACATACTGTAGCTTATTCTATTCCCACACCATGACCCTGGGACTCTCTCAAAGACGGTTTCATGGTTTCCTTCAATGGATCTGCAAGCTAGAGAAGATCTGTATAAAGTAAAAAAATACTGTATTGTTTCTTCAGCTGAGGGAGATCGAGGTGGAGTTTGGATCCTGAAGACACACCCACTCTACACAGAGGTGATAAGGTGAACAGTCCCCTGCAAAGAGGCTAAAATTCGGAACAAGGCTATACTGCAGTGTTACCACCCGCCAGAAATGGGCAAACGTTCAGCATGCTGCTGGGGCCTGAAGCCTTTGTCTGAATGGGACCAGGGGCTCTGTACAAACACCGCATGTAAGTGGGACCACCCCATGCTCCAGAGCTTGGGTTCCACCAATGCAGCTTTCACTCTCCTTCTGGAGGTGAGGATTGCTGGTCCCTTTTTTGGGAGCATTCCTGCTAGTTCTGGTCTCTCTGACTCAAGCAGCCTCTAGGGGATACTGGAGAGCACAGATGGATGTCCAACACCAGCCCTGTTGAGGCAGAAAGGCAGGAGTCAGTTAAACAGGAGAAATGTAAAAACATGATATAGTGAAAGAATACAGAACAGACCAAGGACTCTGAGCACAGTACAGAGCAAGTACTCTAAATAAAGATAAGATGTTATGAAGCAAAAATAAACTGGTCAGAGGGGAGTCCCTCCCAAAGAGATTAAAGGTAGATGGTGAGGAAGACTACGAGCCTTCATCTAATGACCACCAGGAAAAGCCCTCCTGATGGATGGCGCAAGCACGAGGAGGAGGGACAGTTTGCAAAGGAGTCCTTGGAAATCCATTGAATATGTATGGTCTTGGCTTTTATATGTAATGAACTTTTGCTTGTTGTTGTGCAAGTTTGGTGGAGCTATCCCCCTTGCACCCGATGCTTGCACATATGCCGAATAAACATGCCTGCTTTATAACCTAACTCTGGGTTATAGAGTTTGTTTCCGCAAGTCACTCTAGCTTTGCCTCTTTCTAGGTGTGCAAGTGCGATAAGCAAACTCTCTCCTTGTCATTTTACTCTAAAGGGAAGTATGTGTCTTTCCTACCCAATGCCACAAAAGTTGTAACAACTTCACCACAGGAAACAGAAGCACACGCACCAAAGATGCAGGGAGTCTTTCCCTCAGATACATGTACTCCAGGCCCTGCTCAAGCTGTTAGCAGCATGCAGGGAGCATCACACCACAACATTGTGATGGGTGGGCCATGCCCTGCTGCTAGAGGCTACAGTGCTTATGAAAGGGCATTGGTGGTGCTGGTAAAGCAGGGTGTTATAGGTGTGAAAAGAACAATACACACCATTGCCAATAGTAAGTAATTTATTGAGCAAACAATAAACTAGTGAAACAGCGCTGGGCGGCTGGGAGTCTCCACTCCACCAGAGGCGTGCAACAGAGGCCTCCCAATCCCTCTTTTTATTGTCTCTTATCTCTGTATTCGTGTTTTATCTTTCTCTTCCTGGGCTGCACCAGCTGCTATTTGGGGTTCGTTCTCTGCCTCCTGGTGATCGAGATGATGAAGGCCAAAGTTCTCTTCACCTTCGATCATGCACACTTAAGAGGAGATTTTCACTTGTTTTTCTTTTTCAGTTTCTTAGAAGGTCACTGCTATCCATTGTTCATTGCCCAGGTGTTAGAACTAAGTGCAGTGGCTCCAATTTGCAGACTACAAAGTTTTTAGACAGAATATTTATATATCTATTTTGAGACTTCTACAAACTACATAACTCCCAGAAAAAAAAACACTGAAAAACACTGACACATCTGTCTCAAGTTGGTTTGATTAACAAGTACAGAAATTATTTTTATCACAAGGGAACTGTCATGGTTGTATGATTTTTGTTATATTATTGAAATTCCACATCATAACATCATGTACTGTATTGGGAGTTAAAAAGTTAAAGCTCCAGCATCATCAATTGTTATGGGTATGGGTATACCTGTCTCAGAAGAGAAGAAGAACTACATTCCCCAGAAGATTTTGTGATGCTTTGCATTTTTACGTGTTCCCGCCCAGAGGGAAAGATAAAAACTGTCTGCAGTCATGGGACTGTCTCTCTTCCCTTTGGGATCGAGCTCGGCAGTGGGTGATTGTTGCAGCCATCTCGCCTTCAGCATTAGCATAATGCCTTTGGTTTATCGGACACTCTCTCTTGCTCATTTTATTTCATTCATTAAACTCAATTCCAATTATATTGTATTATACTGTTGCGGTGACCCCAGGAGGATGAACCACGGCCGTGTCAGAACGATCTTCTTAAGATGCCGATGCAAGGACTCAGAGAGACATCAATATGATTATGCAGCTGAGCCAACTTTATTGCACAGGTTACATACTTTTATACCCCTTGAACACATGCTATTTTTAGAATAATTGTTAAGCAGTGGTTATTGCTCTGTCCTTGCGAGATACAGTGTCCAATTAGTTCTTCTTTTCCCACACATACCAGGGCCATCTGGTTCCACGGCAAACTTACTCCCTCATCGTTGCCCAGTCAACGGTGCACCACTTCTCAAAATCCAGTGATCCAAACGTACTGTTTTGTTTGCACTGCTACAAAGATAAGCACACACAACCTCCTTCCCTAAGCCAGTTCTCCACATTATACTGTGTTATTTTGCTTTCTGATACCTTATTTAGTAAATTAGCTTTCCTCCTCAGATCGTTGCTGCTGTTTTGTTCCTAGGCCCATCTCCCTTCTCCTTTCTCCCTTTTCCCCTCCCCTTTCCCCGGGGTGTGGGCCCGTGGATCCCCTGCCTCAATTGTCACGGTACTGGGTCAAACCATCCTGCAAACTGCTGACAGGGACACAAGGAAAGGTCACAGTGGGTGCCCCAACTCAACGAAGTACAGAAGGGACCAACTGGGGAAGCACTAATGAATGGATGACATACATGTGTGTATGTCATGTGCTACCTCTGCTGGCAGCTGGAGCTGCCGCCTTTTCACTGCATGAACTGAACAAAGCAGCTCAATGTTAGCCCAGACCTGGCAATGACCCATCACTCTATGTAAATGGTCCCTGATGCCTCATGTAGCATTTATGCTCTCATCTCAGTGCTGGAGTGTTTCTTCTTCTCTTCTGAGACAGGTATACCCATAACTATCAATGATCCACGCAGGTGGAGCATTAACACTTTAACTCCCAATAAACTACATGATCTTATGATGTGGAATACCAATGCCAAAAATCATAAAAGCATGACATTCCACTTCTTATTCCACATCATTACATCATGCTTGATACATACGTATAGACAAAGATTAACATGCATTAGATACACACACACACCATATATATGTGTATATACATGGAATTATTGACTGCACTCCACCAACACCAAATTACCTTGTGGTACACGCTGAACATCCCCATTCTTCTGCATCACCCACCAAGTGGACCCAGGCCCCTGAGCAAAGACAGCTTCAGGGAGAGGTTTGCCTTTTCCAGAAGCTGGAAGAACCCAAACCGCTTTTCCCAGCATGTTCTTTACATGGACTACAGGCACCTTATATCCCTCTAAAGTAGGTAGAGAGCTGAACTGAGCAGGACCATAGTGATTTATAGAGCATCGAGCATTGACCAACCAGATGGCTTCTGACAAATTCTTCTACCAGTGCTTAAATGTTCCGCCACCCATTGCTTTCAACATGGTTTTTAGCAACCCATTGTACCTTTCAATTTTACTAGAAGCTCATGCATGACAGGGGATATGATAAATCCATTCAATGCTATGATCTTTGTCCCAAGTATTTACAAGAGAGTTTTTGAAATGAGTTCCATTACGTGACTCAATTCATTCTGGAGTGCCATGTCACCACAGGACTTGTTTCTCAAGACCTAAGATGGTGTTTCGGGTGATAGCATGGGGTATTGCACATGTTTCAAGCCACCCAGTGGTTGCTTCCACCATGGTGAGCACATAACGCTTACCATTGTGAGATCGTGGCAAGGTGATATAAGCAACCTGCCACGCCTCCCCATATTGATACTTTTGCCATCACCCCAAAGAGGTTTCATCCTCTTGGCTTGTTTAATTGTGGCGTATGTATCACAGTCATGGATACCCTGTGCAATAGCATCCATAGTTAAGTCCACCCCTCAGTCTCTAGCCCAGTTATACGTTGCATCTCTTCCTCAATGGCCCAAGGTCTAATGAGCCCATCAAGCTAAAAAAAAAAAAAAAACCCACTCTTGTGTTGCCAGTCCGAGTCTACTTGAGCCACCTTAACCTTGGCAGCTCGATCTACCTGATGGTTATTTTGTTGCTCTTCAGTTGCCTGGCTCTTGAGCACATGCGCATCTACACGGCACACCTTTACAACCATATTCTTTATTCGAGCAGCAATGTCTCTCCACAGTTCAGTAGACCAAATAGGCTTACGCCTCCGTTGCCAGTCATTTAGTTCCCATTGCTTTAACCACTCCCACAAAGCATTTGCCACCATCCATGAGTAAGTATAAAGACAAAGCACTGGCCACCTCTCTCGTTCAGCAATATCTAAGGCCAGCTGGACAGCCTTTACCTCTGCAAATTGACTTGATTCTCCTTTTCCTTCAGTAGCTTCTGCCACTTGTCATGTGGGGCTCCACACAGCAGATTTCCATCTGCGGTGCTTACCCACAATGCGACAGGATCCATCTGTGAACAGGGCATATCTCTTTTCATTGTGTGGTAGTTCACTGTATGGTGGGGCCTCTTTAGCACGAGATACCTCCTCTGCTGGAGATTCATATATTCATAGGTACATTTGGTTGGAAAGGGCCTACAAGACCATCTAGTCCAACCATCCTCCTATCACCATCCCTACCCACTGAACTACTAAATCAAATCCCTTAGAACCTCATCTAAACGCTTCATCTCCCTAGGCAGGCCATTCCAGTGCCTGTCCGCTCTTTCAGAGGAAAATTTTTTTCTCAATTCTTATAAGTTCATAAGTTCATAAGTTCATAAGGTTGGAAAGGACCTATAAGATCATCTAGTCCAACCATCCTCCTATCACTATCTCTACCCAACTACTAAATTAAGTCCTTTAGCACCTCATCTAAACGCTTCTTGAACAGCGCTAGGGATGGTGCCTCAACCACCTCCCTAGGCAGGCCATTCCAGTGCCTGACCACTCTTTCAGAAAAGAAATGCTTCCTGAGGTCTAATCTAAATCTTCCCTGGCGCAACTTGTGGCCATTCCCTCTCGTCCTGAATAATTCTAATAAAAATCTCCCCCAGTGTGGGGTAAATAACTCCCAAGGATGGTACTCCACAAAGAAATAGTATAGATAATGGTATATTTTAAGTAATTTTTAAGTAGTTCTATATAGACAGTATACAAATAATACAAAAGAGAAGATGGCTCACCTTCAGGATGACAAGGCTTGCAGGGGACTCCACGTGGGAGGGATCTTCAAGAAGAGATCCTTCCCTGGTGGTGGTCAGCCCTTAAATGGGGTTTGGGAGAGGTGGAGCCAGGCTCCACCCCTTCCAATCACACAGGTATATCACCTTCACCTGTGCCCTCATAGCTGACTCAGTGCTCACCTCAGGTGACCAATCAGTGGTTCAGGTCATGATTCAGCAGTTCCCATACACTCCACCCCTTCAACATGCAACAGGGGCCTCCCAATCCCTCTTTTTATTGCCTCTTATCTCTACATTCACATTTTATCTTTCTCCTCCTGGCTGTGCCAGCTGTTATGTGGGGGTCGTTCTCTGCCACCTGGTGATCAAGATGAAAAGGGCCATAGTCCCCTTCAGCTTCAATCATGCACGCTTAAGAGGAGATTTTCACTTAATTTTTTTTTTCTGTTTCTTAGAAGGTCACTGCCATCTGGTGTTCATTCTCCAGGTGTTAGAACTAAGCGCTGCAGCTTCAATTTGCACAAATTCCTGTCACGGTGTTATCCATGACAGTGCGTCAGAGGCCACGAGGCTGCCCGAGCAGAGCCGCGTGCTCTGGGGGAGGAGGAAACAGTAGGAATAGATGGGGCTTCAAAAAAAAAAAAAGGCAACGGCATGATTTGAGAAGGAACGGTAACTTTACTAAATCTAATAAAATTGAACAATTGAGAGAGAAACAGTTTCCAAAACAAAAGCTATGAGCTCGCGTTAAGGAGGAATTGCAAGGGAAGCACATGAGCTGAAGCTCCTCAGCCACAGAGAGAAACGCACCCAGGCAGAACGGTGCCTGGCATCCAGTGCAGAGCTCCGCCCCTCTGCTGCTCCCCCACAGCATAAACTCCATAACTACCTGCATGATGGTCTGATGTGGAATACCGGCATCAAAACGACAAAATCACAACATTCCAAATCATCACATCATGCTTAACACATATCTATACAGAATGAAAACATGAATAACAAATTACGTACAAACAAATATATATGGAAAGACAAACTGCACTCGCCCAGCATCAAATTCCCTTCTGGGACACACTGGACATACCCACTTCTATCCATTACCCACCAGGTTCATCCAGGTCCCTGCGCAAAAACGGTCCCACAGAGGGGTTTGCACTTTCCAGAGGATGGAAGGACCCACACCGCTTTCCAAAACATGCTCCTTACAGGCACCACAGGGAACATATCGCCATCTAAGGTCTGTAGGGAGCTGGACTGAGTAGGAACGTCTCAGTTGGCTGATTCATAGGGTCATAAGGTTCAAAAGGACCTACAAGATCATCTAGTCCAACTATCCTCCTATCACTATCCCTACCCAACTACTAAATCAAATCCCTTAGCACCTCATCTAAACGCTTCTTGAACAGCGCTAGGGATGGTGCCTCAACCACCTCCTTAGGCAGGCCATTCCAGTGCCTGACCACTCTTTCAGAAAAAAAATGTTTCCTCAGGTCTAATCTAAATCTTCCCCAGCGCAAATTATGGCCATTCCCTCTAGTACTGTCATTATTTATCAGGGAGAAGAGGCCCACCCCCTCCTCACAACAACTTCCCTTCAGGAAGTGGTAGAGTGCAATAAGGTTTCCTCTGAGCCTCCTCTTCTCCAGACTAAACAATCCCAGCTCCCTCAGCCGCTCCTCATAAGACTTGTGCTCCAGACCCCTCACCAGTTTTGTTGCCCTTCTCTGAACACGCTCTAGGGCCTCAATGTCCTTCTTGTAGTGAGGGGCCCAAAACTGAACACAGTACTCGAGGCGCAGCCGCACCAGAGCTGAGTACAGGGGGATGATCACCTCCCTGCTCCTGCTGGCTACACTATTTCTAATACAGGCCAGGATGCTGTTGGCCTTCTTGGCCACCTGGGCACACTGCCGGCTCATGTTGAGCCGAGCATCAACCAACACCCCCAGGTCCTTTTCCTCTCTACATTCTTCAAGCCATTCTGCCCCAAGCCTATAGCATTGCATGGGGTTATTGTGGCCAAAGTGCAGGACCCAGCACTTGGTCTTATTGAACCTCATCCCATTGAGCTCAGCCCAGCTGTTCAGCCTATCCAAATCCCTACCCTCAGGGAGATTGACACATCCTCCCAACTTGGTGTCATCTGCAAACTTACTGAGGGTACACTCAATTCCCTCATCTAGGTCATCAATAAAGATATTAAACAAGATGGGCCCCAAAACTGACCCTTGGGGGACACCACTCATAACAGGACGCCAGCTGGACTTAACTCCATTAACCACTACCCTCTGGGCACGGCCCTCCAGCCAGTTCTCCACCCAGAGAAGAGTGAACCTGTCCACACCACGGGCTGACAGTTTCTTCAGGAGAATACTGTGGGAGACCGCGTCAAAGGCCTTGCTGAAGTCCAGGTAGACTACATCAACAGCCTTTCCCTCATCTACCTGTCTGGTCACCCAGTCATAGACAGATGAGGTTGGACAGGCACGACCTGCCCTTTGTGAACCCATGCTGGCTGGGTCTGATCCCCTGGTTGCCACGCACGTGTCGTGTGATCTCCCTCAAGATCATCTGCTCCATAACTTTCCGTGATACTGAGGTCAGGCTGACAGGCCTGTAGTTCCCTGGGGTCTTCCTTACAGCCTTTCTTGTAGGTTGGCGGCTTGCCAATGTGACTCCCATCTTGTGGGACCTCTCCAGATAACCAGGTATGCTTATAGATGGTATAAAGCAGCTTGGCAATCACCTCTGCCAGCTCCCTCAGCACCCTTGAGTGGATCCCATCTGGTCTCATGGACTTGTGGCAGTTCAGATGGAGGAGCTGGTCTCTGACTGTCTCTGCCTGGATCACAGGGGGTGTATTAAGCACTCTGTCCTGGACTTCCAGGTCAGGGCAAAAAGTACCTTGAGGATAACTGCTCTGTCTATTAAAGACAGATGTGAAGAAGGCATTGAGAACCTCAGCCTTTTCCTTATCATCTGTGGTTACATTCCCTACCGCATCAAATAAAGGAGAGAGATTCTCCTTAGTTCTTCTCTTGCTGTTAATCTATTTGTAAAAGGATTTTCTGTTCTCCTTTATTGCAGTAGCCAGTCTAAGTTCGAGCTGGGCTTTTGCATTTCTAACTTCCTGCCTGCAAATCTTGGCAAGTTCTCTGTAGTCTCCCCACGTAGCCTGTCCCATCTTCCAGAGGACATAGACTCTTTTTCTCTCGGAGTCTCAACAGAAGTTTTTTCTCTCGGAGTCTCAACAGAAGTTTTTTCTCTCGGAGTCTCAACAGAAGTTTTTTCTCTCGGAGTCTCAACAGAAGTTTTTTCTCTCGGAGTCTCAACAGAAGTTTTTTCTCTCGGAGTCTCAACAGAAGTTTTTTCTCTCGGAGTCTCAACAGAAGTTTTTTCTCTCGGAGTCTCAACAGAAGTTTTTTCTCTCGGAGTCTCAACAGAAGTTCCTGGTTCATCCACACTGGTTTTCTTTCCCTCCAGCTTGACTTGTGGGACTCAGGGACAGCCTACTCCTGTGCCTTTAAGATTTCCATCTTGAGGAGCATCCAGGCTTCCTGAGCCCCTTTACCCCTCAGGAGCAAGTCCCAAGGGACCCTTCCAACAAGCATCCTGAACAGGTCAAAGTCTGCCCTCCGGAAGTCCAAGGTAGCAGTTTTGCTAGTCACCCTCTTCACAATACCCAGAATAGCAAACTCCTCCATTTCATGGTCACTCTGGCCAAGACAATCCCCAACCTTCACATCTCCTACTAGTCCTTTTCTGTTATTGATGAGCAGATCTAGCAAGGCACCTCCCCTGGTAGGCTCTTGCACCAGCTGTGTCAGGAAGCTATCTTCCACACACTCTGGAAATCTCATGGACTTATTAATCTGCGCAGTATTTTCAGCATATATCAGGGAAGTTGAAGTCCCCCATGAGAACGAGTGCTGGCCATCGTGCAACATCTACGAGTTGTTTATAGAACACCTCGTCTATTTCTTCATCCTGACTAGGTGGTCTATAACAGACCCCCACCATGATGTCACTCCTACAGACTATCCCCCTGATCCTTATCCATAGGGACTCTACTTTATCATTTCCAACCTCAAGCTCTTCAACATCAAAACACTCTTTGATATAGAGAGCTATGCCACCACCCTTTCTTCCCTGTCTATCCATTCTGAAGAGCTTGTAGCCATCACTCCCAGTATTCCAGTCACGGGAGAGGTCCCACCATGTTTCTGTAATAGCCACAAGGTCATAGTTAGCCTGCCTCACAATGGCTTCAAGCTCTTGTTTGTTGCCCATGCTGCGTGCATTGGTATCTCAGCTGAAGTGCATCTATATCTGCCTCACCCCTTTCTCCAGCACAGCCCCCCTGGGCTCTTTACTGCTGAGCCCTGTTTTATCCCCTTCCCCCGTCACAGCTAGTTTAAAGCTCTCTCCTAGCTCCTGTGCTAGGATTCGTTTCCCCCTTTGGGATAGGTGCGTCCCATCAACAGATAACAGGCCAGGAGCCGAGTAAACTGCCCCGTGGTCAAAAAACCCAAAGTGTCTATCTCTACACCAACCTCTCAGCCAATTATTCATCGCCTGTGTTTCCCTAGCCCATTCCGTGTCCTTCACTGCTGCAGAAGGTATGGAAGCAAACACCACTTGTGCTCCCACCCCTTGAACTAATCGCCCTAATCCCCTGAAATCTCTTTTCATAGTTCGCAGACTTCTCTGAGATATTTCATTGCAGTCTGCCTGAACTACAAGTAACAGGTAGTAGTTGGTGGGGCATATCAAATCCGGGAGTCTTCTAGCAATGTCCCTGATCCGAGCCCCAGGGAGACAGCACACTTCCCTGCGGTTTGGGTCTGGTCTGCAAATGGGGCCCTCAGTTCCCTTTAGAAGGGAGCCACCCACTACGATCACCTTCCTTTCTTTCTTAGTAGCAGCAGTCTCAATGCACGGAGTTGACTGCCTTGCCATTGGTGACCTCCTGCGGGAGTCCTCCTGCACTTCACCCCTTATCACCTCTTCAACTTCCAATGCTGCAAATCTATTGCTTAGGGGTATCTGGGGACACTGGGGAGGCAGAGGGGGAAATCGCCCACGGTACCGAACAGGGACTCTCTGCCAGCCCTCCCTATCCCTCAGATATCCCCCTTCTGCCCTACGGGGACAGGTCAGGGAGTCCACCACCAACTGCGGGGGATCTCCCTGGTGCCTTTCTCTTTGGTGCTCTAGGGAGCTACTCCACCAGTCAATCTCCCGCTCACAGTCCCTGATGGCCCTCACAGTCTCTCAACCTCCTCTTTCAGTTCAACCACCATGCTTAGCAGATCTTCCACCTGCTCACACCTTGCACAGGAGAACTGCTTAGCACCCTCATCCAGCAGTAGCAGGCTCTGGCACTCCTTGCAACCAGAATATTATATATAATATATATATTCTATTATATTATTATTATTTATTATATATATTATATTGTGTTATTTTTCCTTTCTGATATCTATTTAGTAAATTAGCTTTCCTCCTCAGATCATTACTGCTGTTTTGTGCCTAAGCCCATCTCCCTTCTCCTTTTTTCCTTTCCCCGGGTGTGGGCCCGTGGGTCCCCTGCCTCAGTTGTCACAGTACCAGGTCAAACTGTCCCGCAAACTGGTGACAGCCACCCATTGCTTTCAACGTTGTTTTTAGCAACCCATTGTACCTTTCAATTTTACCAGAAGCTGGTGCATGATAGGGGATATGGTAGATCCATTCAATGCCATGATCTTTGGCCCAAGTATTTACAAGAGAGTTTTTGAAATGAGTCCCATTATCTGACTCAATTCTTTCTGGAGTGCCATGTTGCCACAGGACTTGTTTCACAAGACCTAAGATAGTGTCTTCCCTCCCCTGGCTGAGGGCAGGGCCCCTCTATTGGTTACCTGCAGTGACGGGAGCAATTTCATTGGTGGCTGATCTCTGCTGTAGTTCTCTCACCCGTGCTCGCAGTGCAGGAGTGGGTTTTTCATGCCACTTCCTCATGTCCTCTCCGTTTCCACATAAGAAGCTCCACATGGCCACACGTGACACGGTGTTACCGCTGTCATTTGCTCAAGCAGAGAGGCGGTTGCCTTTGGTGGCCAAGACTTTCATCAGTTTCATCAATTGCTTCATCAGATCCTTTGGGTCATGCTCATCTTCATCAGGTGTTTCCATTACTGACACAGGTTCATCCCTATTCATCAGTAATGACAGTTCCTCCAGTATAATTTTCTATGTCTTCTTTATCTCACCTACTTCTGCTACCACTGACACAGCTGCAATGGAAGCATGTGATGGCGGAAACTGTTGTTCAAAGTTTTGAAGTGTAATAATCAATTCATAAACTGGGAGTCTTTGTCTTAGCCCTAGTATCTATGGAACATTGCTACAGTGTACTTGCATACCTCTCTGGTGCTGTTTTTGAGAGCTTACGATATACATCAGGTGTACACCTTACTCTATCAGGATCACGGACCTGGTGCAGATTGTTAGAGATGAAATTGGGATCATACAGCATCTCTACTACGGCCGTTTCCCTCAAAAATTGGATACCTTTCTTCACGGTGTTCCATCTTTCCACCTTAAGCTCCAGGTCATCTTTGTAAGGATCTCTCTCCTTTACAGACACTAGTACTGTAAAAGACAAACTGTTTTCCTTTGTCTCAAAGTTTGCTTTGTAAGGTCTTCCCTGGTGACAAGACTGACTGATAACTGCCAGTTATCTGGATGGGTGTCATGGTGCCATTGTCTCTGGTTATGGTTGTAAAGATAAGCAGAAATAGGTGCAAATAGTCTTTTTTCCGGGATACGGCTTATGGCTTGGAGAAGCTGACCACCACAAAGACAATGCTCCTGCATGGCAATGAAGGCAACATCCTCTGCTGGCTTATCTGTTGGGCCAGACATGTCACACAAAGAAAAGGAAAAAACACCTGAGAAATGAGGGATAAAAGGCCTTCACTGAACTAAGGATTTTGGGGGAGAAGAACTTTCAGGAAACAACTTTGGAGAAGAACTCCCAAAGAAAAAAATCTTTGAGGAGAACTCCCAAAGAGACTCAGGACAGACCCTGAGGCCTGCTTGCTGCCATCTCCCATCCCCCGCAGTAACCAGACAAGTTCCTGAGATCAACGGACCTACTATGAACCTCACTGGATCCACAGTGGTGATTATATCTCTCTTGAAAAGCAAGGAGACTTGGCAGAAAGCATCTCTTCTCTATCGCCCATCTTCCATTCCCCATATCCCTAAGCAACTAGTATTTGTAATAAACTGGTTGGGCTAACATTTGACCCATTGTGTCTTAATCTTGCCATCAGGTATACATATAAAGAACCTTGTCTCCCTCCTTTATATTGGAGCATGACAAGTACTCATTCCCAGAGGGTAGCAACTCCATTCAAACATCTGCTAATTCCTGTCAATAGCTGGGTCTCAAGCAATGCTTCCCAGTTGGCAAGCTTTGTTGCTATCTAGGGCACATTGCTGGCACTGTTTCCCCAACAACGCAGCAACCAGGGGACAATAGATTCACCCGAGCACCATACAAACTTCTTTCTTGAACCTTGTATTTCTGCCATCTTTAGGGGCCGACGAGTAGTGGTAACAGTGTGGGGTAAATAACTCCCAAGGATGGTACTCCACAAAGATAGTATAGGGGATGGTATATTTTAAGTAGTTCTATATAAACAGTATACAAATAATACAAAAGAGAAGATGCTCACCTGTAGGATGACAAGGCTTGCAGGGGACTCCATGTGGGAGGGATCTCCAAGAAGAGATCCTTCCCTGGTGGTGGTCAGCCCTTAAATGGGGTTTGGGAGAGGTGGAGCCAGGCTCCACCCCTTCCAATCACGCATGTATATGACCTTCACCTGTGCCCCCATAGCTGACTCAGTGCTCACCTCAGGTGACCAATCAGTGGTTCAGGCCATGATTCCATAGTTCCCATACATAACAGTGACTTCATCATCATTGCCGTCTTCTCCATGTCTCTCACTTTTCTTAGTGGCCTTTTTAGGTGGTGGTGCTGAGGAGGGCCCCTCGCCTGGATCTTCCTCTTCTTTCTCTGCTTTTTTCCGCTCTAGGCACGAGGACACCCGCTTCCATTTCTGGCTTTCCACAGGGGCAACTGACACTGATGCCAGTGCTTCCTGTGATTGGTCAGGTCTAACTTTTAGGTTTCCATTTTTGCTTAGGACCTCAGTTTAGAAACCATTACTCTCCAGAATATCAATTATAGCTTGATAAGCACAAGCCAAACCCCAAACAGTCCGATCCTTCTCAGATCATCCTGAGTCACATGATTCCTTACCTAAACTATCACTGAATTTCTCAGGATCCCACAGGTGCACAAAATTAGAAACTCATAACACCAGTGGTCCCCACACTTCTAATTTCTTCTCTAATTTTTTCCACCTTCCCTGCCATTCAACACTCCAGTTTTGAGGAAGGCTTCCTCCACATTATGTGAAATCCTATTGCCAAGAGTGCATTCAGAAAAACAGATAACAGTTGCTAGGCTGGCATCCTGAATATTGGTAAAGACCTGAAAAGAGTAACTGGAAACCAATCCAAATGCCATATAACCTGTCACATTAGCCAGGAGGCATGTAACTCCATTAGCACGCTAAAGGGGCTGTATGTAGATACGACTCCGGTGGTGAACATGAGCTTAAAAAGACGCCAGCATGCTATAAGGTACACAAAAGCCCTTAGTCCACTTAGCACCAGATTTACAATGGAGTACAAATACTGCACTGCCCACATACTCCACCAATAATTGTCACGGTGTAATGCATGACAGTGACCAAAGGGAAAACCGAGAAGGGAGAAAGGGAAAGAAAAATAACTGCGCCGTCAGTAGCCACGAGGCTGCCCGAGAAGAGCCGTGCGCTCAGGGAGAAGGGGGAAACAGTGGGAATAGATGGGGCTACCAAAAAAACAATGGCACGATTTGAGAAGGAACGGTAACTTTACCAAATCTAATAAAATTGAACAATTGAGAGAGAAACAGTTTCCAAAACAAAAGCTGCGAGCTTACGTTAAGGAGGAATTGCAGGGGAAGTACATGAGCTGAAGCCCCACAGCCGCTGAGAGAAACGCACCCAGGCAGAGGGTTGCCTAGCATCCGGTGCGGAGCTCCGCCCCTCTGCTGCTCCCAACAGCATAAGCTCCTTAACTGCCTGCATGATGTTCTGATGGAGAATACCGGCATCAAAACCACAAAACCACAAAACCACAACAATTGCAAAGTTAAGTTAAACAAAACATTTCTACATCTATTTTGAGATGTCTTCAAACTACATAGTTTTCAGTAAGCAAAACACTAACACATCTATCTCTGTGGGGTAAATAACTCCCAAGGATAGTACTTCACAAAAAAATAGTATAGATAGTAGCATATTTAGAGAAATTCTATACAGACAATATATAAATAATACAAAAGAGATGCTGGCTCACCTTCAGAATGACAAGGCTTAAAGGGGACTCCACATAGGAGAAGAGAAAAGAGCCTTTCCTGGTGGTGGTCAGCCCTTAAATGGGGGGTTTGGGAGAGGTGGAGCCAGGCTCCACCCCTTCCAATCACTCAGGTATATCACCTCCACCTGTGGCTCCATGGCTGACTCAGTGTTCACCTCAGGTGATCAATCAGTGGTTCAGGCTGTGATTCAGCAGTTCCTATCCAGTCTCAAGTCAGTTTGATTAACAAATACAGTACTCATTTTTATCACAATTCCTTCTTTTCTTTTTTCTCATCTTGTTCATCAAACTGTATCATTGCATCTTGAGCTAAAATATGTTCTTTTCCTTTCAGTTGTTTCAGGCAGTGTTTCATCACCATAATTATTTTATTTAGTATGTAGAGACTAGTAGCTATTACTAGGATTAATAGAACTAGGGATCCATCTATAGTGTATAATAACTTCATGAGCAAAATATTATAGTCAACTTGTTTACTTTTTTCAAGCTCTTCTCGTAGTTTAGCCATAGTCTCTAACCGCCACTGTATGATCAACATAGGAACAACACTCCTCTCCCATTCCTGTACATAGTCCCCGTTGTACTAATACATGATCTAATCCTTGTCTATTCTGTAGGACTATCTCCGATAGGGATGTTAGGGATTTTTCCAGAGCGGTTATTGATTTTTTAACGTGATCCAGATTTTCCTCAACAGTTATTCTCAGTGAAGTAAATCGTTTATCTAATTGGTGGGGGTTGTTGTCCATTTTCACCATTGTTGTTGTCAACAATAATATTGTGACTATTGTTGGTGTACTCATTTTCCAGACTGAACACCTTTAAATTATTTCTTGGCCCCACCTCCCCCCCCCCCTTTTTTTTTTTTTGCGCCAATTAATACAGTGAGCACTTTGCTTTGAGATGCCTTTCAAATCATTGCTTTGAGATGCCTTTCAAATTAAGAGACAAAGGTCAAGGTGATTCCTTGGAAGGTTGGAGGTTATTCTCTTAGCCCCACCGTCGTATGTCTCTGCCTCCCTCGCCTACTCTTTTGCTTAGAGCAGCAGGGTGTATGATCTCGGCAGCAGTTGTATTCTTCAGGGGAACCTCCTTTTTCCTTGCCTTATAAGTCTTTCCAATCTCTATGTATAGCTCTTCTCTCTCTTATTTTTTTTTAGCTTATTGATTGCTTACAAAACTACTTCCCAGTTATCTTAAAAGGTATTTATAGGGAGAGTGAGTTCACCAAGTGTTCATCATATACAATGCACAATACATATACAATATACATATACAAAAAAAAAACACAACAGTTTTACAACAGTTTTATGTTTTTCTTAGAGTGGTTTTTTAGATCATCTGAAGTCTTGGACACCTTCCACTGGGGTCCTGTATCATGGATTGGTCCTTTCACTTGGATTGCATGGGTCCATCCGCGCTCAGCTGTCCAGATTGCTGTTTCTGTTGTTAATAAAAGAAGAAAAGGTCCTTCCCAGCGGGGAGTTAGAGATGATTCTTTCCACATTTTAATTAAAACTTTATCCCCTGGACTAATTTGGTGTATTGCTATATCTAGCAGAGGCCTTTGTACCACCAGTCCTTTCTTTCTTATTTCATTTCTTCTTTTATTAATTTCAATTAAATATTCCTGTAGTAATTTTTCTTCTATCATGGGATGTTCTGATGGGAGTTCTAAATCATATGGCATTCCATATAACATTTCAAAAGGTGATATTCCAGTATCTGTCCTTGGTTGTGTCCTTAGATTAAGTAGTGCCAGGGGCAAACACTTAATCCAAGACATCTTGGTTTCAATCATTAACTTAGTAAGCTATTTTTTAATTTCCCCATTCATCCTTTCTACTCTTCCTGAGCTTTGTGGGTGCCGTGGAGTATGATATTCCCATTTGGTTCCCATAGGAGCTAAGGCTTCTTCTTTCACTGCATTTGATACAAAGTGAGGGCCTCTCTGAATCTTTAACTTCAATGTTCCCATATCTGGGAATAATATGTTCGAACAATATCTTAATTACTGTCTGAGCTGTTGCCCTAGCAGTGGGGTAGGCTTCCACAAAATGTGTTAAATGGTCTATTATTACTAATAAGTATTTATATCTTCCAACCTTTGGAAGGTCTGTGAAATCTATTTATATTTTAGCAAAAGGTCTAACAGCCAATTCCCTTCCTCCTTGTATTTTTTCCCTCAGTTGTTGTTTATTTACTTTCCTACAAATCATACAATTATCTACAATTCTTTTGGCTATACTATAAATGCCTATACACATATATTTAATTGCGAACTAGTCCACCAAGGCTTGAACTCCCCAATGAGTCTGCTTATGAAATTCTCTTAATATTCTCCAAGCTAGTCCTTTAGGGATTACCTCTCTTCCATCAGGTAATAGCCATTTTCCTTCCTTTTCCTCAACCTTCATTTGTCGGAGCCTTTCCTTCTCTTGTATAGTAAAGCTTTTAGCCTCGCTTGTTTCTTTTCGGGGACTATCAGCCTGTATTTCCTTTAGGATCAATAAGGCCACTCTTTTTGCTTCTTCGTCAGCTAGATTATTTCCTCTTATTTGAGCTGTCATCCCCTTCTGGTGGCCTCTTACGTGTACTACTGCGATTTTCTCTGGTTCTCTTATTGCCCTCAGAGTTTGCCTTATTAATGACTCATGAATTAACCCATTCCCGTGTGAGTTTACCAATCCTCTTTCCTCCCATATTTTTCCAAAGGTGTGGACTACCCCATACGCATATTTAGAATCTGTATATATAGTCCCAATTTTTCCTTTTAACATTTGTAAGACTCTAAGGACCGCATATAATTCACAGGCCTGAGCTGACCACGTTTTATCCAATGGTCCCAATTCAATTACTGTAAATGTTTTCCCGTTTATTATAGCATACCCTGATTTTTGTTTCCCTTCTAACACCCGGGAGGAACCATCTACAAATAATTTTTCCCCTTCTAGTAACTCCTCCTCCTCTAAGTCCTCCCAGATTTTAGCCTGATACTCTATACACCAAATACAGTCATGGGTTAATCTGGTTCCCCATATAAAAATTGAGCAGGATTTTGTAAACTTGTAGTTTCTATTTCTAATTTAGGAGAATGTATTAGGATCCCTTCATATTTCAATAGTCTAGCATCTGTAATCCACTTACCTGCTTTTTGTTGTAATACTCCCCTTATGTTATGTGGAATATACACTTTTAATTCATCTCTGAAAGTAATCTTCCTAGCTTCTTCTACTAACAGAGCTACAGCAACGATTGCTTGTAAACAGGCAGGCCACCCACGGCTAATAGTATCTAAGAGTTTTGAAAAGTATCCCATTGGCTTCTTTTTCCCGGCCCATTCCTGGGTCAGTACCCAATAGACAGTCCCTTCATCTGTATTTACAAAGAGGTAAAAAGGTCCTTTTATATCAGGTAAGCTTAACACTGGTGCATTAACAATATATATCTTTAAATGTTCTAATCTTTGCTCATCCTCCTGATTCCACTTTACTAATCCATCTTTTACTAGTTTATGGTATAAAAACTTTACTTACTACTATAATTCTCAATCCATTGTCGACAATATCCTAGCAACCCTAAGATCTGCCTCACCTGCCTCTTGCTTCTTGGGGCCTTTAAAGATAAAATCCCATTTACTTGTTCTGAATCTAATTTCTTACTCCCCTTGCTTTAACAATGTCCCAGATATCTCACTTCCTCTTTGTTATGGTTTTATGATTTTTGTTGTATTACTGATTGTTGTGGTGACCCCAGGAGGATGAACCACGGCCGCGTCGGAACGATCTTCTTAAGATGCTGATGCAAGGACTCAGAGAGACATCAATATGATTATGCAGCTGAGCCAACTTTATTGCTCAGGTTACATACTTTTATACCCCTTGAACATATGCTATTTTTAGAATAATTGTTAAGCAGTGGTTCTTGCTCTGTCCTTGCAAGATAAGTAGTGTCCAATTAGTTCTTCTTTTCCCACACATACCAGGGCCATCTGGTTCCACCGCAAACTTACTCCCTCATTGTGGCCCAGTCAACGGTGCACCACTTCTCAAATCCAGTGATACAAACGTGCTGTTTTGTTCGCACTGCTACAAAGATAAGCACACACAACCTCCTTCCCTAAGCCAGTTCTCCACAATTCCCCCTTTTTCTATTTGCGCTAACAAAACAGCAGAAGGTAGTTTGGACAGTAAGCATTTTACAATGCCAAGTATAAATTTACTGCAAAATCGTAACACAAATTGCATTAGTAACATAACTACACCTTGTACACAGCATCCCAACCTCCTTGTCATGGTTTTATGATTTTTGGTACTGGTATTCCACATCATAACATCATGTAGTGCATTTAGAGTTAATGAGTTAATGTTCCAGCTCCGTGGATCGTCAATAGTTCCAGGTATGCCTGTCTCAGAAGAGAAGAAGAACTACATTCCCCAGAGGACTTTGTGATGCTTTGCGTTCTTACGTGTTTACGCTCAGAGGGAAAGATAAAAACTGTCTGCAGTCACGGGACTCTCTCTTCCCTTCGGGACCGAGCTCGGCAGTGGGTGTTTGTTGCAGCCGTCCGCCTTCAGCATTAACGTAAGGCCTTCGGTTTATCGGACACTCTCTCTTGCTCATTTTATTTGATTCATTTGCCTCAACTCCAATTATATTATATTATATTGTGTTATTTTCCTTTCTGATATCTTATTTAGTAAATTAGCTTTCCTACTCAGATCGTTGCCGCTGTTTTGTTCCTAGGCCCATCTCCCTTCTCCTTTTTCCCTTTCCCCTTCCCCGGGGTGTGGGCCCGTGGGTCCCCTGCCTCAATTGTCACGGTACCGGGTCAAACTGTCCCACAAACCGTTGACACTCCTGATTTACAGCTCTCTTCGTTTTGTGTAAAACTTTGTAACAGCATTGAAAGGTTCATTTAGGTTATCACAACTTAGTCAAGGTTTCAATAGTTAACACGCTGAATGTAAGAAAAGATACAAGGCAATCATATCATAATGATAAGAAATACTATTAAACTTATTAACAAAAGAACAAACATATATTCTACCTATGGCTTACGTTCCTGCAACCTGAAAAAGAGTCCCTGAGGGTATCATTCTATGTGACTCAGTAACTGATTAGGAAGAATCTTTTAATTTTTATATACTTTGATATAGTTATTTTCTAATGTTCCCTAAGATTCATATAACATGTGCACTCAAAATCTTTACCATCATACCTTTGGTTAATAATGGAAGATCAGTGGTGGCACAACTTTGTTAAGTTGCCTGTCAGATAGAATCAATATCAGTGGGGAAACCTGCTAGAGCATCACTGGTGGTATAATTTTCCTTTGCTAGCTAACATCCTAACTTGGTGACTGTGATTAAAACTTGGTGCTGCTTCAGGGTATGCTGGATCTGAGAAACAGGACATCTCAAGAACAGGAGTAAGCAAACTGCACATTTAGAGTAGTACTAATATAAGTACTAATTAAAAGAATCAGTGAACTTAAATATCTGTTGGGTAATATTTCTCTGTTAGAATCATATGCCAAATTGAAGTAAGATAGTGTGCTTTTATCTCATATAATGCATAGTTATGAAGAACTATCTTGATTAATTAATTGAAAGAGAAGTGATCATTCTAAAACAAGATCATTCCTTTGCCTGGGATTCTTTTTCTGGTTTGTTTTAACAAATTAGAAAAAGAGCTAATTGATAGGCTAACAACATAACTGTGCATTCTAAATAGATTAAAAGTGCTATTTCAATATACTCAACATTAGTAACATCAAATCCTATCTAATTCACACTCGATTTACTACTAAAATAGAAGAAGCACACAGCAACCTAGATAATGCCTAATAATTCTAATTTTAAAGGCTACTTTGGTAACACAGAAAAATCACCCATATTTTCCATACCATGATCAGTGTTATTATTGAGATACCATTCAGTGGATAATCCAGCTGTTTCTCATCACATACTATGGCATACATAAGTTATCAAAAAATGCAACAATTTGAAAAAAAAAAAGACAATAAGAAAGAAACACACAATCCCAGTCCTTATGAGGGTTGGATGCTATTTTCTGCCTTGAGATAAGGCCAAATGTATCACGCTGGAATCCATGTAAGGTACTCATGTTTTCCCATTGATCCATACGATGTAGTTATTTCTGGTCACGCCAAGGGCGAACACAGCGAGCAGGAATCCAAATTGGTCCATTCTGATCTGTAGAGACACAAGAATAACCCCTACCGGAGAAGATTAGTGTGGCTGGTCCAGACCATTCTCCTGTTGTTGGATTCCTATACCAAGACCTCCATTATGATGACTGCATTGTGGACATGTTTGCACAATCAGTCTTGCATCAGCTTGACTGATATGAAACTGCCTCTGCAATCCTTTGTGGTGAATGATATTCTCTCAGCTTATTAGATATAGGTAATCTGTCATTGCCTTTCTCTTTGTTTGTCAATGGCATCCTTCTTAGACATTGTAGACATTGCTGCCTAATATCCCCCACATCCCCCTTTTCTTTTTGCCATTGACAAACAACTGCAAAGGCATGAGTACTTTGGACATAGATAACAACCGATAACCTAAGGTCTGGACAATACCTATAAGATATTCCTGCTTTGATTATTTTGCTGATTTCCTGCAATGTATCCGTAGCTTCCTTAGTCAAGGTAATTTTAGTATTGGCGGACCGTTTTCTCCTAAGTAATTGTACCAATGGTTCTAAGTGACGATTCGTAATCCCTACTGTAGGTCGTAACCACTCTATATGGCCCAGAACTGTTTGTAAATCAGTTACATTGTGCACATTCACATCAAGCTCTGCAACTTGCGGTCGAATCATTGCGTCAGACAAAGATCAACCAAGATACAAATAAGGACTTGACCGTTGAACCTTCTCAGGAGCTACCTTAAGGCTGAACTCCTTAAGATGTTCAACAATGATTTTTTCCCATTGTTTTGTGAATGGTTCCTGTTGTCAAAAAAGGATATCATCCATATAATGGTAGATAATAGTATTGGGATTTTGTTGCCTGATTGGTAACAACACCATAGCTACAGAAAGTTGACACAGCGTTGGAGAATTTTTCATGCCTTGCGGCAAAACAACCCATTCGTATCTCTGTGCAGGTTGCATTTTGTCCAAGAAAGACTGTCCTCTGAGAAAGGACCGTCCCATTAGTATTAGACCGTCCCACTGCTATTGCCACATCCACTCCAAGGCTTCCTCGGGTTTGTGGATGGTGGATATCGAGATATCCTGTTCCCTTAACCCCGATATTTGTATCTCTGTGTGACAGGGGTTCACACTGTGCTTTCCGTATCCCTGCTTCCTACAGGGTTTGGAATCGTGTGTAGGTTGGTTACATTTATCACACTACACCTGTTTTGTGCACTGACGCCTCATATGTCCAAGCGATCCGCACTTATAGCATTTAATGGTTTCCCAAATTTGTGGTTCCTTCCTGCTTTTGCTTATTGCTGCTTGCACAGCAGCGGCAATATGTAATGCTTGCTGTCTCTGTTCTGTTCTCGCTATGCATTGTAACATAACCTCTACCGACACACCTTGTGGAAGGGTCTCAAGAATTGACTTGGTAGCCCCGTTAGCATTATTGTGAACCATTACTCGAAATAATTGCTGTTTCGTCTCCTCTGGTAATTCACTATCACGAATCGCAATCCACATACGATCAACAAAACGTGTACAAAGGCTCGGTTACCCCTTGGAGTACAGAAGCGAAAGCTGGCTCTCTCTTTCCAGCTGGTATAGCAAAAATAGCTTCTAACTGTCATGGTTTTATGATTTTTGGTACTGGTATTCCACATCATAACATCATGTAGTGCATTTAGAGTTAAAGAGTTAATGTTCCAGCTCTGTGGATCATCGATAGTTCCAGGTATACCTGTCTCAGAAGAGAAGAAGAACTCCATTCCCCAGAGGACTTTGCGATGCTTTGCATTCTTACGTGTTTACGCTCAGAGGGAAAGATAAAAAACTGTCTGCGGTCACGGGACACTCTTTCCTTTTGGGATCGACTCAGCAGTGGGTGCTCGCTGCCATCCGCCTTCAGCGTTAGCGTAAGGACTTCAGTTTATCGGACACTCTCTCTTGCTCATTTTATTTGATTTATTAGCTTTAATTCCAATTATATTGTATTATATTGTGTTATTTTGCTTTCCGATATCTTATTTAGTAAATTAGCTTTCCTCCTCAGATCGTTGCCGCTGTTTTGTTCCTAGGCCCATCTCCCTTTTCCCTTCTCCCTTTCCCCCTTCCCCTTTCCTGGGGCGTGGGTCTGTGGGTTCCCCGCACCAATTGTCACAGAACCGGGCCGAACCTGCCCGTAAACCGTTGACATTTTTGGCACCCAACGTGGGGCAAAACCAGCTGCCTTAGCCGGGCAGAGACATACTTTTAGAGTGAATCTCTGTCTCTCGTTAGCAGGCTTATCTGTACTGCAGGTGCTATACAGCAAAACACGACCTTGAAGTCTGGGCATACTGCCAGTTGTCCTGGGAAATTAGTAAACTTTTTGAGTACTACCAGCTAGCTTTAGTAAGGAAAAAAAAAATGCTTTCTCTTTTTAAACTGGTCTTAAAGGGACTGCATTTTATAGGTTTTTCCCTTGTAATGCTCAGAACGTACTGGAACATAATGAAGCTTGCCAGTCTGATCCATGGAGCTTGGTCTCTAGATGATAAACTAAAAACACTGATGGACATACCAACCTGGCTTTTGCATATGTATGGAAACTGTTGAATCACAGCCTGAACCACTGATTGGTCACCTGAGGTGAACACCAAGTCAGCCATGGAGCCACAGGTGAAGGTGATATACCTGTGTGAGTGGAAGGGGTGGAGCCTGGTTCCACCTATCCCAAACCCCATTTAAGGGCTGACCACCACCAGGGAAGGATCTTTTCTTGGAGATCCCTCCCATGTGGAGTCCCCTGTGAGCCTTGTCATCATTAAGGTGAGCCATCTTCTCTTTAGTATTATTTGTTTGCTGTTTATATTGAACTACTTAAAAGTTGCCATCCCCTATGTTATTTCTTTGTGGAGTATCATCCTTGGGAGTTATTTATCTCATGCATGGCGAGCCAGGCAGCTCTAGTAGTAATAATCCATACTTACTAAGCATGTCCTTTATTTAGAATATGGTTAATTGGGTGTCAGTGTTTTGTGGGACAGTTTGACCCGGTACCGTGATAATTGAGGCAGGGGACCTACGGGCCCACACCCTGGGGAGGGGGGAAAAAGGGAAAACGGAGAAGGGTGATGGGCCTAGAAACAAAAAAGCGGCAACGATCTGAGGAGGAAAGCTAATTTACTAAATAAGATATCAGAAAGGAAAATAACACAATATAATATAATTGGAGTTGAGGCAAATGGATCAAATAAAACGAGCAAGGGAGAGAGTGTCCGATAAACCGAAGGCCTTACGCTAATGCTGAAGGTGGATGTCTGCGACAAATACCCACTGCTGAGCTCAGTCCGAAGGGAATAGAGAGTCCCGTGACTGCAGACAGTTTTTATCTTTCCCTCTGAGCGTAAACACGTAAGAATGCTAAGCATAGCAAAGTTCTCTGGGGAATGTAGTACTTCTTCTCTTCTGAGACAAGCATACCTGGAAATATCAATGATCCACAGAGCTGGAACATTAACTCTTTAACTCTAAATGCACTACATGATGTTATGATGTGGAATCCCAGTTCCAAAGAACATAAAACCATGACATTCCACCCCTTATTCCACATCATCACATCATGCTTAATATATACATAAAGAAACAATGATTAACAAGCATTAAATACAGACACATACAACATACATATATATGCATAGTAATAGAATTACTGAGGGCGCTCTCCCCACATCAAATTCCTTTGTGGTAAACATTGAACATCCCCATTCTTCTGCATCACCCACCAGGTAGACCCGGGTCCCTGAGCAAAAACAGTTCCACGGAGAGGTTTGCCCTCTCCAGAAGCTGGAAGAACCCAAACCGCTTTTCCCAACATGTTCTTCACATGTACTACAGGGACCTTATCTCCTTCTACTGTAGGTAGAGAGCTGGATTGGGCAGGACCATCGCAATTGATGGATCCTCTGGTGTTGACAACCCAGGTGGCTTCTGACAAATTCTTCTCCCAGTGCTTAAATGTTCCACCACCCATTGTTTTCAACAACCCATTGTACCTTTCAATTTTACCAGAAGCTGGTGCGTGATAGGGGATATGATAAATCCACTCGATGCCATGATCTTTGGCCCAAGTATTTACAAGAGAATTTTTGAAATGAGTCCAATTATCTGACTCAATTCTCTCTGGCGTGCTATGTCGCCATAGGACTTGTTTTTTGAGCCCTAAGATGGTGTTTTGGGCGGTAGCATGGGGTACTGCATATGTTTCAAGCCACCCAATTGTTGCCTCTACCACGGTGAGCACATAACGCTTACCACTGCAAGATCGTGGCAAGGTGATATAATCAACCTGCCACGCCTCCCCGTATTTATACTTTTCCCTTCGCCCTTCCTCCCAAAGAGGTTTCATCCTCTTGGCCTGTTTAATTGTGGCGCATGTGTCACAGTCATGGATAACCTGTGCAATAACATCCATAGTTAAGTCCACTCCTTGGTCTCTAGCCCACTTATATGTTGCATCTCTTCCTTGATGGCCAGAGGTCTCATGGGCTCATCAAGCTAAAAATAATTCACTTTTGCGTTGCCAGTCCAAGTGTATTTGAGCCACCTTAACTTTGGCAGCTCGATCTACCTGATGGTTATTTTGCTGCTCTTCAATTGCCCGGCTCTTAGGAACATGAGCATCTACATGGCGCACCTTTACAACCATATTCTTTATTAGGGCAGCAATGTCTCTCCACAGTTCAGCAGCCCAAATAGGTTTACCCCTCCGTTGCCAACCATTTTGTTCCCATTGCTGTAACCACCCCCATAAAGCATTTGCCACCATCCATGAGTCAGTGTAAAGATAAAGCACTGGCCACCTCTCTGGTTCAGCAATATCTAAGGCCAGCTGGACAGCCTTTACCTCTGCAAATTGACTTGATTCTCCTTCTCCTTCAGTGGCCTCTGCAACTCGTCGTGTGGGGCTCCACACAGCAGATTTCCATCTGCAGTGCTTACCCACAATGCGACAGGATCCATCTGTGAACAGGGTGTATCTCTTTTCATTGTCTGGTAGTTCATTATATGGTGGGGCTTCTTTAGCACATGACACCTCAGCAGGTGTTGTTCCAAATGTTTTACCTTCAGGCCAGTCCTTGATCATCTCCAGGATTCCTGGACGGTTGAGGTTCCCCATCCGAGTTTGCTGTGTAATCAGTGCAGTCCACTTACTCCAAGTGGCATCAGTGACATGATGGGTGGAGGGAGCTGTTCCTTTGAACATCCAATTCAGCACTGGCCATCGAGGTGCCAGGAGGAGCTGCGTTTCAGTACCGATTACTTCGGATGCAGCTTGAACTCCCTCATATGCGGCTAAGATCTCCTTCTCAGTTGGAGTGTAGCGCTCCTCAGACCCCCTGTTCGCCCGACTCCAGAATCCAAGGGGTCGGCTTCGGGTCTCTCCAGGAGCTCTTTGCCACAAACTCCAAGTGGGACCTTCCTTTCCAGCAGCAGTGTAGAGGATGTTCTTTACATCCTGTCCCGTCTGTACTGACCCCAGGGCCACGGCACTGGCTATCTCCTGCTTAATTTGTTCAAAAGCCTGCTGCTGCTCAGGGCCCCACACAAAATCATTCTTCTTCCGCGTCACCCGATAGAGAGGGCTCACAATGAGACTGTAGTTTGGAACATGCATTCTCCAAAAGCCCACTACACCCAGAAAAGCTTGGGTTTCTGTCTTACTGGTGGTGGAGACATGGCAGTAATTTTGTCAATCACATCTGTAGGGATGTGACCATGTCCATCTTGCTGCTTTATACCTAGGAACTGAATTTCCTGTGCAGGCCCTTTCACTTTGCCTCGCTTGATAGCAAAGCCAGCTAGTAGGAGAATTTGGTTAATCTGCTCACCTTTTTCAAAGACTTCCTCTGCTGTTTTGCCCCATACAACGTCATCAATGTATTGCAGATGCTCAGGAGTAAAATCCCATGGCACCGGGGGACCCCATGCTTCTAATTTCTTTCCTAAAACTCTCCACTTTCCCTGCCATTCAGCATTCTCTGTTTCTGGGAAAAGCTTCCTCCACATGGTGTAAAGTGCCATTATAAGGGATACATTCAGGAGGACTGATATCCCAATCGTTAACTGTTGCGGTGACCCCAGGAGGATGACCCACGGCCGCACTGTAACGATCTTCTTAAGATACTGATGCAAGGACTCAGAGAGACATCAATATGATTATGCAGCTGAGCCAACTTTATTGCGCAGGTTACATACTTTTATACCCCTTGAACATATGTTTTTTTTTAGAATAATTGTTAAGCAGTGGTTCTTGTTCTGTCCTTGCAAGATAAGTAGTGTCCAATTAGTTCTTCTTTTCCCACACATACCAGGGCCATCTGGTTCCACTGCAAACTTACTCCCTCATCGTTGCCTGGTCAACGGTGCACTACTTCTCAAAATTCAGTGATCTGAACGTGCTGTTTTGTTCGCACTGCTACAAAGATAAGCGCACACAACCTCCTTTCCCAAGCCAGTTCTCCACAGTTAACATAGTCCCTAAGCTGTAATCTTTAAAATTCATAAGGAACTGAGATGAAAACCTGGATACCCATTCAAATATTGTTTGGTTTGTTAACATGGTATCATTTGTTACACTAGCCGGGGTGCCCAGGTATTTGGTAGGTGCCTCCATCACTGCTTTTAGTTTGTCATATAGGCACCAGGCTCCATATATCAGACTGGCAAGCTTAACCAAGTTCCAATAAGTTTTGAGCATTAAAAGGGAAAAAGCAATGAAATACAATCCCTGTAAGGGCAGTTTTAACAGAAACAGTAAAAACATTTTTTTTCTTTTCTGGTGCTGCCAGCTTATTTGAGTAAAAGTTTACAAATATCCCAGAAGAACTGGCAGTACGCCTGGACTTCAAGGTCGTGTTTTGCCGTACAGGACCTGCAGTTCAGATAATCTTCCTAAGAAAAGACAGAGATTCACTCTAAAAGTATGTCTCTGTCCGGCTAAGGCAGCTAGTCGTGCCCCTGTTCGGGCGCCAAAAATGTCACCAGTTTGCGGGACGGTTTGACCCGGTACCGTGACAATTGAGGCAGGGGACCCACGGGCCCACACCCCGGGAAAGGGAAAAAAGGAGAAGGGAGATGGGACTAGGAACAAAACAGCGGCAATGATCTGAGGAGGAAAGCTAATTTACTAAATAGATATCAGAAAGGAAAATAACACAAAATAATATAATTGGAGTTGAGGCAAATGGATCAAATAAAATGAGCAAGAGAGAGAGTGTCCGATAAACCGAAGGCCTTACGCTAATGCTGAAGGTGGATGGCTGTAACAAACACCCACTGCCAAGCTCGGTCCCGAAGGGAAGAGAGAGTCCCGTGACTGCAGACAGTTTTTATCTTTCCCTCTGAGCGTAAACACGTAAGAACGCAAAGCATAGCAAAGTCCTCTGGGGAATGGAGTTCTTCTTCTCTTCTGAGACAGGCATACCTGGAACTATCGATTATCCACAGAGTTGGAACATTAACTCTTTAACTCTAAATGCACTACATGATGTTATGATGTGGATTACCAGTACCAAAAATCATAAAACCATGACAGCGGCTCAAACAGATCTGAGGAGGCCCAAATTATTTGGGGTCTGGCTTATGCTTACCGGGCCTTATTCAATACTATCCCAGAGAGGCATAGAGTTTTTGAAATAGAGCAAGAGAGTCTCCAAGCTGAAAGGGACAGTATCCTGATCCAGAAAGTCTTTTAGCTGACAATCAGACTCTCCAGTCCAATTTAGATGCCCTCCAATCCGAGAGAGACACCCTCCAGTCTCAACAAGATGCCCTCCAATCCGAGAGAGACACCCTCCAGTCTCAACAAGACGCCCTCAAATCCAAGAGAGACACCCTCCAGTCTCAACGAGACGCCCTCCAATCTGAGAAAGATGCCCTCCAGTCTCAACAAGAAGCTCTCCAACCCAGCATGAATGCCCTCCAGACCGTGAGAGGCGCCCTCCAACCTGAAAGAGAGACCCTCCAGTTTGAGCGAAAAACCGTCTTGTCTGAACGGTACTCCTTCAGAACTGAGCGAGGTACCTACCAGCCACAATAGCCCCTGTCCCCCAGCGAGGTGGGGGAAAGGGATAATAGAGTGTATTGGACTGTGTGGATTCGATGGCCTGGCACATTAGAGCCACAGAGATATAAGGCACTGGTGCACAGTGCGCTCTAATGCCCTCTATTCTCTAAGGGACAGACTTAATCTATATTTCTGGGGTGACTGGGGGTTCCCAAGAGTTAACCATGTTGGAGGCTGAAATAAGCCTCACCGGTAAAAACTGGCAAAAACATCCTATTGTGACTGGCCCAGGGGCTCCATGTATACTTGGTATTGATTACCTCAAAAGGGGATATTTTAAGGATCCCAAAGGGTATCAGAAGATCCATCTGTTGTGGGGTTGCTCCAAGTGGAGGAGCAACAGGTACAGATTGCTACAAAAACGGTGCACCGACGGCAGTACCGCACCAACAGGGATTCCGTGCTCCCCATTCATAACCTGATTCGTCAGCTAGAGAGCCAGGGAGTGATCAGCAAAACTCACTCGCCTTTTAACAGCCCCATATGGCCGGTGCGTAAATCCAGTGGAGCGTGGAGGCTGATGGAAGATTACCGTGGCCAGAATGAAGTCACACCCCCACTGAGTGATGCTGTGCCAGACATGCTACAACTCCAGTATGAACTGGAGTCAAAAGCAGCCAAGTGGTATGCCACCATTGACATTGCTAATGCCTTCTTTTCAATTCCCATGGCCACAGAATGCAGGCCACAGTTTGCTTTCACCTGGAGGGGCGTTCAATACACCTGGAACCGTTTGCCCCAGGGGAGGAAGCACAGCCCAACCATTTGCCATGAGTTGGTACAAGCTGCATTGGAACAGGGTGGTGCTCCTGAGCACTTACAATACATTGATGATATCATTGTGTGGGGCAATACAGTAGGGGAAGTTTTTGAGAAAGGAGGGGGAATAATCCAGATCCTTCTGCAAGCTGGCTTTGCTATCAAGCGAAGCAAAGTTCATAAGTTCATAAGGTTGGAAAGGACCTATAAGATCATCTAGTCCAACCATCCTCCTATCACTATCCCTACCCAACTACTAAATCAAATCCTTTAGCACCTCATCTAAATGCTTCTTGAACAGCGCTAGGGATGGTGCCTCAACCACCTCCCTAGGCAGGCCATTCCAGTGCCTGACCACTCTTTCAGAAAAAAAATGCTTCCTCAGGTCTAATCTAAATCTTCCCCGGCGCAACTTGTGGCCATTCCCTCTCGTCCTGTCGTTATTTATCAGGCAGAAGAGGCCCACCCCCTCCTCTCCACAATCCCACTTCAGGAAGTGGTAGAGTGCAATAAGGTCTCCTCTGAGCCTCCTCTTCTCCAGACTAAACAATCCCAGCTCCCTCAGCTGCTCCTCATAAGACTTGTGCTCCAGACCCCTCACCAGTTTTGTTGCCCTTCTCTGAACACGCTCCAGGGCCTCAATGTCCTTCTTGTAGTGAGGGGCCCAAAACTGAACACAGTACTCGAGGTGTGGCCATACCAGAGCTGAGTACAGGGGGTTGATCACCTCCCTGCTCCTGCTGGCTACACTATTTCTAATACAGGCCAGGATGCTGTTGGCCTTCTTGGCCACCTGGGCACACTGCCGGCTCATGTTAAGCCGAGCATCAACCAACACCCCCAGGTCCTTTTCCTCTCTACATTCTTGAAGCCATTCTGCCCTAAGCCTATAGCATTGCATGGGGTTATTGTGGCCAAAGTGCAGGACCCAGCACTTGGTCTTAATGAACCTCATCCCATTGAGCTCAGCCCAGCTGTTCAGCCTATCCAAATCCCTCTGAAGGGCCTCCCTACCTGTTTGACACATTTGGCAGTTTGACACATCCTCCCAACTTTGTGTCATCTGCAAACTTACTGAGGGTACACTCAATTCCCTCGTCTAGGTCATCAATAAAGATATTAAACAAGATGGGCCCCAGTGAAAGGCCCTGCACAGGAAAGTGAAAGGGCCTGCACAGGAAATTCAGTTCCTAGGAATAAAGTGGCAAGATGGACATGGTCACATCCCTACAGATGTGATTAACAAAGTCACTGACATGTCTCCACCCGCTAGTTAGACAGAGACCCAAGCTTTTCTGGGTGTAGTGGGCTTTTGGAGAATGCATGTTCCAAACTACAGTCTCATTGTGAGCCCTCTCTATCGGGTGACGCGGAAAAAGAATGATTTTGTGTGGGGCCCTGAGCAGCAGCAGGCTTTTGAACAAATTAAGCAGGAGATAGCCAGTGCCGTGGCCCTGGGGCCAGTGCGGACGGGACAGGATGTAAAGAACATCCTCTACACTGCTGCTGGAAAGGAAGGTCCCACTTGGAGTTTGTGGCAAAGAGCTCCTGGAGAGACCCGAAGCCGACCCCTTGGATTCTGGAGTCGGGCGAACAGGGGGTCTGAGGAGCGCTACACTCCAACTGAGAAGGAGATCTTAGCCGCGTACGAGGGAGTTCGAGCTGCTTCCGAAGTAATCGGTACTGAAACGCAGCTCCTTCTGGCACCTCAATGGCCAGTGCTGAACTGGATGTTCAGAGGGACAACTCCCTCTACCCACCGTTCTACTGATGCCACTTGGAGTAAGTGGACTGCACTGATTACACAGCAAGCTCGGATGGGGAACCTCAACCGTCCAGGAATTCTGGAGATGATCATGGACTGGCCTGAAGGTAAAAAGTTTGGAACAACGCCAGCAGAGAAGGTATCGCGTGCCAAAGAGGCCCTACCATATAATGAACTACCAGACAATGAAAAGAGATACGCCCTGTTCACAGATGGATCCTGTCGCATTGTGGGTAAGCACTGCAGATGGAAATCTGCTGTGTGGAGCCCCACACAATGAGTTGCAGAGGCCACTGAAAGAAAAGGAGAATCAAGTCAATTTGCAGAGGTAAAGGCTGTCCAGCTGGCCTTAGATATTGCTGAACCAGAGAGGTGGCCAGTGCTTTATCTTTACACTGACTCATGGATGGTGGCAAATGCTTTATGGGGGTGGTTACAGCAATGGGAACAAAATGGTTGGCAACGGAGGGGTAAACCTATTTGGGCTGCTGAACTGTGGAGAGACATTGCTGCCCGAATAAAGAATATAGTTGTAAAAGTTCACCATGTAGATGCTCATGTTCCTAAGAGCCGGGCAACTGAGGAACAACAAAATAACCATCAGGTAGATCGAGCTGCCAAAGTTAAGGTGGCTCAAATACACTTGGACTGGCAACACAAGAGTGAATTATTTTTAGCTTGATGAGCCCATGAGACCTCGCGCCATCAAGGAAGAGATGCAACATATAAGTGGGCTACAGACTGAGGGGTGGACTTAACTATGGATGCTATTGCACAAGTTATCCATGACTGTGATGCATGCGCTGCAATTAAACAAGCCAAGAGGATGAAACCTCTTTGGGAGGAAGGGCGATGGGAAAAGTATAAATACGGGGAGGCGTGGCAGGTTGATTATATCACCTTGCCACGATCTCGCAGTGGTAAGCGTTATGTGCTCACCATGGTGGAAGCAACCACTGGGTGGCTTGAAACATATGCAGTACCCCATGCTACCGCCCGAAACACCATCTTAGGGCTCGAAAAACAAGTCCTATGGCGACATGGCACTCCAGAGAGAATTGAGTCCGATAATGGGACTCATTTCAAAAATTCTCTTGTAAATACTTGGGCCAAAGATCATGGCATTGAATGGATTTATCATATCCCCTATCACGCACCAGCTTCTGGTACAATTGAAAGGTACAATGGGTTGTTAAAAACCATGTTGAAAGCAATGGGTGGCGGAACATTTAAGCACTGGGAGAAGCATTTGGCAGAAGCCACCTGGTTGGTCAACACTCGAGGATCCATCAATCCCGATGGTCCTGCCCAATCCAGCTCTCTACCTACTGTAGAAGGAGATAAGGTCCCTGTAGTACATGTTAAGAACATGTTGGGAAAAGTGGTTTAGGTCCTTCCAGCTTCCGGAAAGAGCAAAGCTCTCCGTGGAACTGTCTTTGCTCAAGGACCTGGGTCTACCTGGTGGGTGATGCAGAAGAATGGGGATGTTCAGTGTGTACCACAAGGGAATTTGATGTTGGGGGAGTGCAGTCAGTAATTCCATGTATATACATATATATGTTGTGTGTGTGTATTTAATGCATGTTAATCATTGTTCTTCTATACATATATATCAAACATGATGTAGTGATGTGGAATAAGGGGTGGAATGTCATGGTTTTATGATTTTTGGTACTGGTATTCCACATCATAACATCATGTAGTGCATTTAGAGTTAAAGAGTTAATGCTCCAGCTCCGTGGATCATCGATAGTTCCAGGTATACCTGTCTCAGATGAGAAGAAGAACTACATTCCCCAGAGGACTTTGCAATGCTTTGCGTTCTTACGTGTTTACGCTCAGAGGGAAAGATAAAAACTGTCTGCAGTCTCGGGACACCTCTCTTTCCTTGGGGATCGACTCAGCAGTTGGGTGCTCGCTGCCGTCCGCCTTCAGCGTTAGCGTATGGCCTTTGGTTTATCGAACACTCTCTCTTGCTCATTTTATTTGATTTATTAGCTTTAATTCCAATTATATTGTATTATATTGTGTTATTTTGCTTTCTGATATCTTATTTAGTAAATTAGCTTTCCTCCTCAGATCATTGCCGCTGTTTTGTTTCTAGGCCCATCTCCCTTTTCCCTTTCCCCCTTCCCCTTTCCTGGGGTGTGGGTCCGTGGGTCCCCTGCACCAATTGTCACAGAACCGGGCCAAACCTGCCCGTAAACCGTTGACAGGAGGAGGCAGAATGATGAGAGAATGGTGGGTCATAATAATTCTCCTGACCATACTGAGCTATCCTGGCAGTGGGACTGCAAACCCATGCTCAAAGTGCTACCAGTATGTTAAATACGGTCGAACCACGGAATCAGCAATACCATTCCATACCCACATAAATGCAGCCTGTTATGACAGAAATTTGCTAGACTTGTATAGTTGCTGGGCATAACCTCTGGGTGGCAGCTAACAAAGGAAAAGGTGGGTCCATAAATGGCCACGCTTGTCCAAAAGGAGAGGAGAACATCTGTTTTACTAAATCAGGGATGTGGGGATATTCTGATGGTGGTGGAGTCCAGGATCAATACAAGGAAGAGCTAGTAAGGAATGTTACCAAGCAGTTGCAGATCAAGCAAAAAATACAGGAAAACAAAATACAGAAGAACAAAATACAGGAAAACAAAATACAGGAAAACCAACAGTCAGCTCTCTATGATGAGGTGAGAAAAATCCTAGGGGAATCTGGATCTACCAAAGGGGCCAATCTGTTTGTTAATCTTATGCAAGAAATTGCCACTGAATTAAATATATCCTCATGTTGGATATGCGGAAGATTTCAAATGACAGAACAATGGCCCTGGAGGGGAGAGGGACTAGAACCATGGCAATTGCTAAATTGGAATCATACTCACAGGTCAACTGAAATGAGACCTGAAGGATGGATACTTAGTCATGAGGTTATTGGACAAATCTGTATATCTAGAGAAGGAAAACAGTTCAAATGATATATAGGATCTACCCCCTGCAAAATGGTATTAACCACAAACTCCACGGAGGGAGCGGGATATTGGTGGCCCAGCCCTCCCCAAGGATATTGTACCAATAATTGTACACCTGCAACTAAGCACTCCCTGTGTTGGAGAAATAAGAGCAATGAAAATCCCTTTAGGGAAATAGAAGCCCTAAAAGAATTTTGGGAAGAGCCGGGAAGGAATGTCTCAGATTGGAGGTCTCCTGACGGACTATTTTGGATCTGTGGAAAACGAGCATATAACCGATTGCCAAAGGACTGGAAAGGCACTTGTACTATTGGGGTAATACAACCAGCCTTTTTTTCTATTACCTAGACAGCGGGGGGAAATTTTGGGTGTGCCTCTATATGAGACACTGGCAAGGCGAAAACGAGAATTAAAAATAGGAGGGACTCAAACCTGGAAGGATGATGAATGGCCTCCACAAAGGATAATAGAATACTACAACCCAGCTACTTGGGCCCAAGATGGTAGTTGGGGATATAGAACTCCCATCTATATGCTGAATCGAATTATTAGGCTACAAGCTGTGGTAGAGGTGGTAACAAATCAAACCGCAGAGGCTTTAAAATTATTAGCTCGACAACTCTCACAAACCAGGGCCGCAGTATATCAAAATCGGTTAGCTCTTGATTACTTACTAGCTGAGGAAGGAGGGGTCTGTGGAAAGTTTAACACCTCCGAATGCTGCCTCAAAATAGATGACAATGGACAAGCCATAACACATATTGCAGAAGAGATAAAAAGAATTGCCCATGTTCCGGTTCAGAGATGGAATTCAGTTCTAAAAGATGATTGGTGGAATCAATTATTTGGGGGGTGCATGGTGGAAACGACTGGGTTTCATGATATTGTGTGGGATGATTGGACTAATATTCTTACCCTGTATGATTCCATGCCTTATTCGGATAATATGTTCAGTGATACAAGGAATGCAGATTTCTGCAATGCCAAATGATCCAGAAAAAGCCATGGCTGGAAAGACCCACAAATTAATGATAGTAAAAACCGAAGCAGCTCCATTTTTACCAGCTGCTAGGAAAGCAGTAGTGACTTTATAATACAAGACACGAATCACTGATGGGATCAAAAAGGAAATGGGGGATTGTAAAACATGTGAATGTGATTCGTATCAAAAGACAGAGAGTCAAAAATACTGATACAATACCTTTAAATCCAATCGGCAGATAAAATTGATTAAAGGAGTAAAATTTCCTTATAAGGCATGGAAGGATAAACTAGGAACAGAACTCTATCTGCATCTCAAACATTAACCCTGCAAAACAGAGCCCAGAAGGCGCCTTCCTCAAACCAAGCTGTGACAGAGATAAGCATTTCAAACACAGACCTTGCAAGACCGGCCTGGAATACAGTGAGGGATGAATCAGAGGGAATTAAGACAAACAGCCTTCATCCCAAAGACCACCTGAAGGAGCATGCAACACCCTAGCGACTGGCCACACAAGCATAGAAGGATAAAATGACTGACCAAAAGGAGGAGGGGACTTCAGGGAATTTTAAATAAGACACTATGAAAGAAGAGGGAACCATCTTCCCGGGGTGTGCGTCGTTGCTGGAGCGGAGACTCCCCGGCACACCCAGCGCTGCTTGCTTATTGCTTTTCACCTTTTGATTGTAATAAAATATTTCAAAAACTCCGATTGGACTCTGAGAGTTTATGTCAGCTACCATTTGGTACAAAAAATGGGGGTCAGTTAATAGAAATAAATCCATATACTTTATTAACCAAGTTAAGGAATGAATAGGTGGAGTTTACCATTCTGGAATTGAAAGATGCCTTTTCTGCCTGGGAAAGTCTACAGTAATTTGCTTTTAAATTGGAAAACCCCAGTATGGGGAGAGAAGACTCAGTTAACCTGGACAGTGTTACCCAGGGTTGTTAAGAACAGCCCTTGATTTTTGAGAACCAGTCAGCTTATGAACTTGAAATTTGGGATCCTCCGTCCCAAGGTGGAATTTTACTGCAGTATGTGAATGCCACAGTAACAAAAGAGGACTGTGTACAATGGACTGTGAGTCTGAATTTTCTTGGTTTAAATGGTTATCAAGTTTCTCAACAGAAATGTCACGGTGTTATCCGTGGCAGTGACCCAAGGGAAACTGAGAAGGGAGAGAGGAGAGGGGAAAAAAAAACTGCGTCAGTGGCTACGCGGCCGCCAGAGCAGAGCCGTGCACTCTGGGGGTAGGGGGAAACAGCAGGAAGTGATGGGTCTACAAAAATCAACGGCACAATCTGAGAAGGAACGGTAACTTTACTAAATCTAATAAAATTGAACAATTGAGAGAGATATAAAATTTCCAAACCAAAAGCTGTGAGCTTAAGTTAAGGCGGAAACAGCAGGGGAAGCACACGTGCTGAACCTACACGGCAGCCGAGAAGAACGCAACCAGGCAGAGCGCCGCCTGGCATCCGCCTGGCATCCGATGCGGAGCTCCACCCCTCTGCTGCTCCCAACAGCATTAACTCCTTAACTGCTGCATGATGTTCTGATGCGGAATACCAGCATCAAAAACACAAAACCACAACATTCGACCCCTTATTCCACATCATGCTTAACACACAACTATACATAACCAAAACAGTAATAACATAAGTTACATAGAAACATATATATATACATACATATACATGGAATTACAAACTGAATTCCCCCAGCATAAAATTTCCTTGTGGGACACACTGGACGTCCCCATTTTTATCCATTACCCACCAGGTGCACCCAGGTCCCTGTGCAAAATCGGTTCCACGGAGGGGTTTGCCCTTTCCAGAGGCTGGAAGGACCCACACCGCTTTTCCCAATATGCTCCTTACATGTACCACAGGGACCTTATCTCCCTCTATGGTCTGTAGGGAGCTGGACTGTGTAGGACCCTCTCGGTTGACTGATCCCCTAGTGTTGACCAACAAGGTGTCCTCGTGATAGAGGACACCTCGTCATAGGTTCATGGAGTCCTCGTAATCAACTGCTTTGAAATCGGCACAGCCGGAGCTGCAGTGGCTGATTGAGGTACAGGGTGGGTTTTCGGGAGGTTCCAGTCTCTCGGGAACCGAGTGAGAGCGGCCAGTCCCTACGGCTGTTCTCCCAAGAGGTTAACGAGGCGTTAACGAGGCGGAGGCGTTGCCAGGGTTTCAGCGCCCTCGCCCTCACCCCTCAGCTGAATAGGGCTCAGGGAGGGCAGCGAAGTGTCACTACCCACTGTTTGTTTGTTTGTGGTTTTTTTTTTTAATATATATATTTTTTATTATTATTATTATTTATTTATTTATAAGTTATTACAATTCATATATATATATATATATATATATTATAAACTGTTATTTATTTATTTACTTACTTTCAATTTTTCATTTATTTGTTTTTATTCTTTTTTGTGCCATGGTCTCTACTAGACAGAGGGCTTGCCTTAAAAAGGCTGTGGCGACCCAGACAGAAGGTCTGCCTAGAAGCGTGGCTACACAGGTCTCTGGTTGTAAGGAGTGCCAGAGCCTGCTGCTGCTGGATGAGGGTGCTAAGCAGTTCTCCTGTGCAAGGTGTGAGCAGGTGGAAGATCTGCTTAGCATGGTGGTTGAACTGAAAGAGGAGGTTTAGAGACTGAGGGCCATCAGGGACTGTGAGCGGGAGATTGACTGGTGGAGTAGCTCCCTAGAGCACCAAAGAGAAAGGCACCGGGGAGATCCCCCGCAGTTGGTGGTGGACTCCCTGACCTGTCCCCATAGGGCAGAAGGGGGATATCTGAGGGATAGGGAGGGCTGGCAGAGAGTCCCTGCTCGGTACCGTGGGCGATCTCCCCCTCTGCCTCCCCAGTGTCCCCAGATACCCCTAAGCAATAGATTTGCAGCATTGGAAGTTGAAGAGGTGATAAGGGGTGAAGTGCAGGAATATTCCCGCAGGAGGTCACCAATGGCAAGGCAGTCAACTCCGTGCATTGAGACTGCTGCTACTAAGAAAGAAAGGAAGGTGATCGTAGTGGGTGGCTCCCTTCTAAAGGGAACTGAGGGCCCCATTTGCCGACCAGACCCAAACCGCAGGGAAGTGTGCTGTCTCCCTGGGGCTCGGATCAGGGACATTGCTAGAAGACTCCCGGATTTGATACGCCCCAATGACTACTACCCGTTACTTGTAGTTCAGGCAGACTGCAATGAAATATCTCAGAGAAGTCTGCGAACTATGAAAAGAGATTTCAGGGGATTAGGGTGATTAGTTCAAGGGGTGGGAGCACAAGTGGTGTTTGCTTCCATACCTTCTGGGGCGGTGAAGGACACGGAATGGGCTAGGGAAACACAGGCGATGAATAATTGACTGAGAGGTTGGTGTAGAGATAGACACTTTGGGTTTTTTGACCATGGGACAGTTTACTCGGCTCCTGGCCTGTTATCTGTTGATGGGACGCACCTATCTCAAAGGGGGAAACGAATCCTAGCACAGGAGCTAGCTGGACTCGTTGAGAGAGCTTTAAACTAACTGTGACGGGGGAAGGGGATAAAACAGGGCTCACCAGTAAAGAGCCTAAGGAGGCTGTGCTGGAGAAAGGGGTGAGGCAGATATCTCAGCTGAAGTGCATCTATACCAATGCACGCAGCATGGGCAATAAACAAGAAGAGCTTGAAGCCATTGTGAGGCAGGCTAACTATGACCTTGTGGCTATTACAGAAACATGGTGGGACCTCTCCCATGACTGGAATACTGGGATTGATGGCTACAAGCTCTTCAGAAGGGATAGACAGGGAAAAAAGGGTGGTGGCATAGCTCTCTATATCAAAGAGTGTTTTGATGTTGAAGAGCTTGAGGTTGGAAATGATAAAGTAGAGTGTCTATGGATAAGGATCAGGGGGATGGTCTGTAGGAGCGACATTGTGGTGGGGGTCTGTTATAGACCGCCTAGTCAGGATGAAGAAATAGACGAAGTGTTCTATAAACAAATCGTAGATGTTGCACGATGGCCAGCACTCGTTCTCATGAGGGACTTCAACTTCCCTGACATATGCTGGAAATATAATACTGCAGAGAGGAAGCAGTCCATGAGATTTCTAGAATGTGTGGATGATTACTTCTTGACACAGCTGGTGCAAGAGCCTACCAGGGGAGATGCCTTGCTAGACCTACTTTTCACTAACAGGGAAGCACTAGTAGGAGATGTGAAGATTAGAGATTGTCTTGGCCAGAGTGACCATGAAATGGTGGAGTTTGCTATTCTGGGTGACGTCAAGAGGGTGACTAGCAAAACAACTACCTTGGACTTCCGGAGGGCAGACTTTGACCTGTTCAGGACACATGTTGCAAGGGTCCCTTGGGATTTGCTCCTGAGGGGTAAAGGGGTCCAGGAAGCCTGGATGCTCCTCAAGATGGAAATCTTAAAGGCACAGGAGCAGGCTGTCCCGGAGTCCCGTAAGTCGAGCCGGAGGAGAAAAAAGACCAGTGTGGATAAACCAGGAACTTCTGTTGAGACTCCGAGAGAAAAAGAGAGTCTATGTCCTCTGGAAGATGGGACAGGCTACTTGGGGTGACTACAGAGAACTGGCCAAGATTTGCAGGCAGAAAATTAGAAATGCTAAAGCCCAGCTTGAACTTAGACTGGCTACTGCTGTAAAGGAGAACAGGAAAACCTTTTACAAATATATTAACAGCAAGAGAAAAACTAAGGAATATTTCTCTCCTTTACTCAACGAGGCAGGGAATGTAACCACAGATGATAAGGAAAAGGCTGAGGTTCTCAATGCCTTCTTCACATCTGTCTTTAATAGACAGAGCAGTTGTCCACACGGTACTTGCCCTGACCTGGAAGTCCAGGACGGGGCGCATAATGCACCCCTTGTGATCCAAGCAGAGACGGTCAGAGATCTTCTCCTCCATCTGAACTGCCACAAGTCAATTGGGCCAGATGGGATCCACCCAAGGGTGCTGAGGGAGCTGGCAGAGGTGATTGCCGAGCCACTTTCTGCCATCTATCAGAATTCCTGGTTATCTGGAGAGGTCCCACAAGATTGGAGGCTTGCCGATGTGATTCCCATCTACAAGAAAGGCCATAAGGAAGACCCAGGGAACTACAGGCCTGTCAGCCTGACCTCGGTATCAGGGAAAGTTATGGAGCAGATGATCTTGAGGGAGATCACACGAAACGTGCGTGGCAACCAGGGGATCAGACCCAGCCAGCATGGGTTCATCAAGGGCAGGTCGTGCTTGTCCAACCTCATCTCCTTCTATGACTGGGTGACCAGACAGGTAGATGAGGGAAAGGCTGTTGATGTAGTCTACCTGGACTTCAGCAAGGCCTTTGACACGGTCTCCCACAGTATTCTCCTGAGGAAACTGGCATCCCGTGGTGTTGACAGCTTCACTCTTCTCTGGGTGGAGAACTGGCTGGAGGGCCGTGCCCAGAGGGTAGTGGTTAATGGAGTTAAGTCCAGCTGGCATCCTGTTACGAGTGGTGTCCCCCAAGGGTCAGTTTTGGGGCCCATCTTCTTTAATATCTTTATTGATGACCTAGATGAGGGAATTGAGTGTACCCTCAGTAAGTTTGCAGATGACACCAAGTTGGGAGGATGTGTCAATCTCCCTGAGGGTAGGGAGGCCCTTCAGAGGGATTTGGATAGGCTGAACAGCTGGGCTGAGCTCAATGGGATGAGGTTCAGTAAGACCAAGTGCCGGGTCCTGCACTTTGGCCATAATAACCCCATGCAATGCTAAAGGTTTGGGGCAGAGTGGCTTGAAGAATGTAGAGAGGAAAAGGACCTGGGGGTGTTGGTTGATGCTCGGCTTAACATGAGCCGGCAGTGTGCCCAGGTGGCCAAGAAGGCCAACAGCATCCTGGCCTGTATTAGAAATAGTGTAGCCAGCAGGAGCAGGGAGGTGATCATCCCCCTGTACTCAGCTCTGGTGCGGCCGCTCCTAGAGTACTGTGTTCAGTTTCAGGCCCCTCACTACAAGAAGGACATTGAGGCCCTGGAGCGTGTTCAGAGAAGGGCAACAAAACTGGTGAGGGGTCTGGAGCACAAGTCTTATGAGGAGCGGCTGAGGGAGCTGGGATTGTTTAGTCTGGAGAAGAGGAGGCTCAGAGGAGATCTTATTGCACTCTACCACTTCCTTAAGGGGGGTTGTGGTGAGGAGGGGGTGGGCCTCTTCTCCCTGATAAATAATGACAGGACGAGAGGGAATGGCCACAAGTTGCGCCGGGGAAGATTTAGATTAGACCTGAGGAAGCATTTTTTTTCTGAAAGAGTGGTCAGGCACTGGAATGGCCTGCCTAGGGAGGTGGTTGAGGCACCGTCCCTAGCGCTGTTCAAGAAGTGTTTAGATGAGGTGCTAAGGGATTTGATTTAGTAGTTGGGTAGGGATAGTGATAGGAGGATGGTTGGACTAGATGATCTTGTAGGTCCTTTCCAACCTTATGAACCTATGAACCTATGAGGGTGGCTTCTGCCAAATGCTTCTCCCAGTGCTTAAATTTACTTCCACCCATTGCTCTCAACGTGGTTTTTAACAACCCGTTGTAGCGCTTGATCTTACCAGCACCTGGTGCATGGTAAGGGATATGGTAGACGCATTCAGTGCCACGTTCTATGGCCCAAATATCCACAATAGAATTTTGGAAATGAGTCCCATTATCAGACTCAATTCTTTCTGGAGTGCCATGTCAACATAGGACTTGTTTCTCGAGCCCTAAGTTGGTGTTTCGGGTGGTAGCATGGGGTACTGCGTATGTCTCAAGCCACCCAGTGGTCACCTCCACCATGGTGAGCACATAATGCTTACCATCGCGTGTTCATGGCACGGTGATAAAATCAACCTGCCATGCCTCCCCATAGTTATACTTTTCCCATCACTCTTCCTGCCAAAGAGGTTTCATCCTCTTGGCCTGTTTAATTATGGCACATGTATCACAATCATGGATAACCTGTTCAACCTCAATTTTGGCAGCTCGATCTACCTGATGGTTATTTTTCTGCTCTTCAGTAGCTCGATTCTTGGGCACATGAGCATCTACATGACGAACCTTTATACCCAACCTTTTTGTTCGGGCAGCAATGTCTTTCCACAGTTCAGCAGCCCAAATAGGTTTACCCTTCCCTTGCCAGTTGTCCTGTTCCCACTGCTGCAACCACCCCCATAAAGCATTTGCCACCATCCAAGAGTCAGTGTAAAGATATAGCATGGGCCACCTCTCCCGTTCAGCCACATCTAAGGCCAGCTGGACAGCCTTTACCTCCGCAAATTGGCTTGACTCTCCTTCTCCTTCGGTGGCCTCTGCAACTCGTCGTGTGGGGCTCCACACAGCAGCCTTCCATCTGCGATGCTTCCCAACAATACGACACGATCCATCAGTGAAGAGGGCATACGTCTTTTCATTCTCTAGTAGTTCGTTATATGGTGGGGCCTCTTTAGCACGTGGTATCTCCTCTGATGGGGATGTTCCAAATTTCTTGCCTTCAGGCCAGTCCATGATCACCTCCAGGATTCCTGGACGGTTGAGGTTCCCCATCCGAGCTCGTTGTGTAATCAGTGCAATCCACTTACTCCAGGTGGCATCGGTAGCATAATGGTTGTGGGGAACCTTTCCTTTGAACATCCAATTCAGCACTGGCAGTCGAGGTGCCAGGAGAAGCTGTGTCTCAGTACCAATTACTTCAGAGGCAGCCCGAACCCCCTCGTATGCTGCCAAAATCTCCTTCTCAGTTGGAGTGTAGCACTCCTCTGAACCCCTGTATGCTCTGCTCCAAAATCCAAGGAGTCGGCCTCGGGTCTCCCCAGAGGCTCTTTGCTACAGGCTCCATGTGGGACCTTTCTCTCCAGCAGCAGTGTAGAGGATGTTTTTCACATCCTCTCTCAACCGTACTGGCCCCAGGGCCACAGCACGGGCTATCTCCTGCTTAATTTGCTCAAAGGCCTGCTGCTGTTCAGGACCCCATGCAAAATTATTCTTTTTCCGAGTCACTTGATAGAAGGGGCTTACTATGAGACTGTAGTTTGGGATCTGCATCCTCCAAAAACCTACTACACCCAGAAAAGACTGTGTCTCTTTCTTGATAGTGGGTGGTGACATACTGGTGATTTTGTCAATCACATCTCCTGGAATGTGACGACGTCCATCTTGCCGTTTTACTCCTAGGAACTGAATTTCTTGGGCAGGTCCCTTCACTTTGTTCCGTTTAATAGCAAAACCAGCACCCAGAAGAATTTGGATTATTCGCTCTCCTTTTTAAAAAACTTCCTCTGCTGTATCACCCCACACAACAATGTCATCAATGTACTGGAGGTGCTCAGGTGCCCCACCCTGTTCCAGTGTGGTTTGAATCAGCCCATGGCAGATGGTTGGGCTGTGTTTCCACCCCTGGGGCAAACGGTTCCAGGTGTACTGAACGCCCCTCCAGGTGAAAGCAAACTGTGGTCTGCACTCTGTGGCCAAAGGAATAGAGAAGAATGCATTGGCAATGTCAATGGTGACATACCACTTGGCTGCTTTTGACTCCAGTTCATATTGCAGCTCCAACATATCTGGCACAGCAGCACTCAGTGGGGGGGTGATTTCATTCAGGCCACTGTAATCTACCGTCAGCCTCCATTCTCCACTGGCTTTACGCACCGGCCATATGGGGCTGTTAAACGGTGAGTGAGTTTTGCTGATCACTCCCTGGCTCTCTAGCTGACGAATCAGGTTATGAATGGGGAGCAAGGAATCCCTGTTGGTGCAGTACTGCGGTCTGTGGACTGTTTTTGTAGCAATTGGTACCTGCTGCTCTTTCAATTTCAGTACCCCCACAACAGACGGATCTTCTGACAGGCCAGGTAAAATAGACAGCTGCTGAATGTTGCCTGCATCTACAGCAACTATTCCAAAAGCCCATCGATATCCCTTGGGATCCTTGAAATGTCCCCTTCTTAGATAATCAATACCGAGTATGCATGGAGCCCCCTGTCCAGACACTATGGGATGCCTCTGCCAGGTTTTACCGGTAAGGCTTATTTCTGCCTCCAACACAGACAATTCCTGAGAAACCCCAGTCACTCCAGAAATAGGAATCAATTCTGTCCCTTTATAACTCGAGGGCATTAGAGTGCACTGTGCACCAGTGTCCACCAGTGCCTTATATCTTTGTGGCTCTAATGTGCCAGGCCATCGAATCCACACAGTCCAATACACACTTCTATGGGTTTTTTATGCCACTTCCTCATGTCCTCTCCGTTTTCTCATAAGAAGCTCCACATGGCCACACGTGACATGGTGTTACTGCTTTCATTTGCTTGAGCAGAGAGGCAGTTTCATTTGGTGGCCGAAGCTTTCATCAGTTTCATCAATTGCTTCACCAGATTCTTTGGGTCATGCTCGTCTTCATCAGGTGTTTCCAATACTCACACAGGTTCATCCCTATTCATCAGTAATGACAGTTCCTCCAGTCTTCTTTATCTCACCTACTTCTTCTGCTACGGCTGACACAGCTACAATGGAAGCACACGTTGGCGGAAACTGTTGTTCAAAGTTTTGAAGTGTAATAATCAATTCATAAAGTGGGAGTCTTCTGTCTTGGCCCTCGTATCTATGGTACTTTGCTACCAGTGTACTTTCGTACCTTTTGTGGTGCTGTTTTTGAGAGTTTAAGATATACATCGGGTGTACACCTTACTCTCTCAGGATCACGGACCTGGTGTGGATTGTTGGGACGAAATTGGGATCATACAGCATCTCTACTATGGCTGTTTCTCTCAAAAATTGGGTGCCTTTCTCCACGGTGTTCCATCTTTCCATCTTAGGCTCCAGATCATCTTTGTAAGGGTATCTATCCTTTACAGCCACTAGTACTCGTTCCCAGAGGGTAGCGACTCCATTCAGACATCTGCCAATTCCTCTGTCGATAGCTGGGTCTTGAGCAATGCTTCCCAGTTGGCGGGCTTCACTGCCATCTAGGGACACGCTGCTGGCACCATTGTCCCAACACCACAGCAACCAGGTGACAACAGATTCACCCGAGCGCCGTACAATCTCTTTTCTTGAACCTTGTATTTCAGTCATCTTTAGGGGCCGACGAATAGTGGTAACAGTGACTTCATCATCATTGCTGTCTTCTCCATGTCTCTCACTTAGTGGCCTTTCTAGGTGGTGGTGGTGGTGCTGAGGAGGGCCCCTTGCCTGGATCTTCCTCTTCTTTCTCAGCTTCTTCTTCTTTCCGTTCTAGGCGCGAGGACGGCCGTGTCCATTTCTGGCCTTCCACAGGGGCAACCGTCATTGATGCCGGTGCTTCCTGTGATTGGTCAGGTCTAACTTTGAGGATTCCATTTTTGCTTAGGACCTCAGTTTGGAAACCATTTATCTTCAGAATATCAGTTATAGCTCAATAAGCACAAGCCAAACCACAAACAGTACATTCCTTCTCAGATCGTCCTGAGTCACATGACTCCTTACCTAAACACTGAATTTCTCAGGATCCCACAGGTGCTCAAGATCAAAATTGCATAACACCGGGGGTCCCCACGCTTCTAATTTCTTTCCTATTTTTTTTCCACTTTCCCTGCCATTCAACACTCTCTGGTTTTTAGGAAAGCTTCTTCCACATGATGTAAATTACTGTTGCAGAGAGTGCATGCAGGAAAACAGATAACACAGTTGCCAGGCTGGCATCCTGAACATAGGTAAAGACCTGAAAAGAGTACCTGGAAACCAATCCAAATGCCGCATAATCTTTCACATTAGCCAGAGTGTTTAGGCAGGAGGTATGTAACCCCATCAGCCCACTAATATAGCTGTCCGCAGATATGACTCCGGTGCTGAACATATGAGGAGCTTAAAAAGACGCCAGCATGCTCTAAGGTACTTGAAAACCCTTAGTCCACTTAGCACCAGATTTACAATGGAGTACCAATACTGCACTGCCCGCATTCTCCACCAATAATTGTCACGGTGTTATCCGTGACAGTGACCCAAGGGAAACCGAGAAGGAAGAGAGGAGAGAAAAAGAAAAAAAAACTGTGTCAGTGGGTACGCGGCTGAGCAGAGCTGTGCACTGTGGGGGGAGAGGGAAACAGTGGGAAGAGATGGGTCTACAAAAAAACAACGGCACGATCTGAGAAGGAACGGTAACTTTACTAAATCTAATAAAATTGAATAACTGAGAGAGAGATAAAATTTCCAAACCAAAAGCTGTAATCTTATGTCAAGGAGGAAACAGCAGGGGAAGCACACGTGCTGAACCTCCATGGCAGCCGAGAGGAAGGAGCCCAGGCGCTGGTATCCGGTGCGGAGCTCCGCCCCTCTGCTGCTCCCAACAGCATTAACTCCTTAACTGCTGCATGATGTTCTGATGTGGAATACCGGCATCAAAACCACAAAACCACAACAAGAAATCTCAACAGAATCAAAGAGGACTTGGAACAGAACAGAAATAAGAAATTTGCTGAACACCAAGAACACCGACGCGGAGCTACCTCTGATCCAACTGTGTGACTGCTTGGAGACTGTTTATGCCCATCAGCCAGACCTAAAGGAGGAACCATTGGATGGTTCTGAGGATTCCTGGACTCATCGACGGAAGCAGTTTTACGAGACACAAACTATAAGACATGATATGCAGTACAAGGTAATCGAAGCAAAATCATTGTCTGTGGGGACTTCCTCTCAGAAGGCTGAAATAACTGCCTCAATGAGAGCTTTAAATATGTGGACAGATTCTAAGTACGCATTTGCAGTAGTACATGCTCATGGTACCATTTGGAAAGAACAAGAATTGAAAATTGCATCTATTGAAAAGGACATCAGAGAGGTAACAATGTACAGGGAACTGGAAATAAGGTGGCAGATCAAGCAGCAGAACAGGCAGCTGAAGGGAATTGGCTTTAATTCCAGATGGTAAACTTTAAATTGATTAACCTGAGTCGGAATCTGTAAAATATTTTGAGGAAGATAGGAATTTAATCGATGATTTAGAAAGAAAGGAACAAACTGGTGAATGGGCATATATGGATGCATTGTCATGCCCTTTAGTATCTTATAGAAATTAGTTTTAAAGGAACATAATAAAACATACAGAGGGGCAGATGCTCTTCATAAGTATTTGAACAAAGTAATTGTATAATCCTAGTACCAGGAACAGGGTACAAGAGGGGCCTATCAGGAAAGGGAACATTCCAGGACAACAATGGCAAATAGATTTTTCAGAACTCCCTAGAAAAGGGGGGTATTGATATATGCTGGTTTTAACAGACACTTTTTCTGGGTGGACAGAAGCCTTTCCTTGAAGGACAAATAAAGCAAGAGAGGGGTCACGGATACTATTAAATGAGATAATACCTAGGTTTGGGGTGCCTGATGTGGTATCATCAGATAGAGTCTCACATTTTTGTGAAAATGTAGTGCAACAAGTCAGCAGGCTTCAGGGAATTGATTGGAAATTACATATCCCTTATAGGCCTCAGGCAAGGGGTCAAGTAGAAAAGATGAACCATCTATTTAAGCAACAAATAGCCAAAATATGCCAAGAGACTAGTCTCCACTGGTATCAAGCTCTTCCTATAGCTCTCCTGTGGATAAGGGTTAAACCTCGAAGTAGGGAAGGATTAAGTCCCTTTGAAATATTGTATGGTAGGCCTTATCAAACATCTGAGAAAGGGGAACTCAAGCAGATGGGAGAAAGTACAATAGGGCAATATGTGCAGGCCCTGGGACATCAGCTACAGAAAATAAGTAAGGGAGTACTATCCACTTGATGTAGGGGACTAGATCATCCAATCCACTCTATTAATCCAGGAAACTGGGTATATATTAAAAGTTTTTCAGGTGACTCACTGGAAGAAAAGTGGGAAGGGCCGTATCAAGTCTTACTCACTACCCATACTGCGATCAAGATCAAGGAGGTACCTGCGTGGATTCACTACTACAGGATTAAGAAGGCCCCAGGCACCAAGTGGACAGCCACCCCAAAGGACCTCTGAAACTTATGATAAGGAAACAAAATTTATGTATCCTGTATACATTTAAATATGTATGTATTTAACTTTTGCTTTAGCCTGGACAGAGAATACTTTTAACTTAATATAAGGCTGAAAAGCCTAGTTAAGCTTTGAATGTTTCAGATTGTTGGGTATGTACAGCCCTTCCCAGAGGGGAGGGAAGGGTGTCAGTTTATGGAGTAGCAGCACTAAATTGGACAATACCAGATTGGGTGACAAATCAGATGGCAAAAGATGAGGAAGCTGCAAGTATGGGGAAGAAAAGCAGCATAAATTGGGTCCAAAATTTGACTTATTGGTCATTAATAACACACAGTCCATTTTTATAGACAGAAATTATGATAGTGCAAACCCAGTAAATGTTGGATAGAGAAATCCGATGAGTTTGGGATGCAGCTGGGAGTATGGTAACTCTGGGATGGTAACTGGAGATAATGAAATAGCTAGACGGCAACAAGGAAGCAAATGTGACCCTTGGGCTAATAGCACTACAACATGGTCCAGAGATAAAGATATATTAGCCATAGTGGGAATGGGGACAGCATTAATGAAAAACAGGCAAAAGCCATGTAAGCACCCCTTTGGATATTGGTGGCTGTGTGGAGATGGATATGCCTGTAAAATGCTCCCACTGAATTGGACCGGGACATGCCCGGCAGGATATCTGATGCCCCAGACTAGTACGAACAAAAAGAGTAAATAATCCATTTATTAAAAGGCCCTCAAGATTTCATAGTTTTGTTTGGTGGCTAATTCCAGCCTTAGAAGTAAGCAAATTAGAAAAAGCAATAGTGAATGTGTCAGTCACTATGGAAAGAATTGAGAACATAACATTAGATGCCATCCAAGGTTTGCAAACAGAGATTTCTACTTTAAGTAAAGTAGTTCTGCAGAACAGAATGGCTCTAGATCTTCTTACTGCGAAGGAGGGGGGAGTCTGTACAATAATTAATCGAAGTTGTTGTGCCTATGTGGACCAAGATCAATGGGTAGAAACTGACATACATGCAATTTGGAAACAGGTCAAAGTACTACATCAAGTTTCATTAGATGATAGCTCATTTGTGTTTACAGACTTGTGGAATAAGCTCACTAACTGGCTCCCTAATTTAGCCTGGCTAAAGCAACTGTTTGTATCAATAGTTGTGCTGTTTATTCTTATAGTGACAACTTGTATATGTGTGCAGTGTTTTCTCTGATGCTGTTGAAGAAGCTTAGATGATTATGCCACCTGGAAAAGAAATCGAATAAACCACCAAGTAGAATCTAGGAAGTATTTCAGGAAGGTGATAATGGACAGTAGTATGTTACAGGCAAAAGAATTTGCCTATTATATTGAAAAGGGGGGATTGAATCATGAGAACAGTTTCTCTACAGTAAAGACAACTGTAAATCATCCAGATACAAAGGTGCTACTCCCTGTTGATTTATCTGTTGGGCCAGATTTGTTACACAAACAGAGAAAACTTGTCGATAAGAAAGCAGGACAGACATGCTGTTGTCCCAACAAGATAACCAAACAGATGTCTCTCTTAAACAAAACACCCACAGGAGTAGTGAGGAGCACTCCCCCTTCAAGTTTTGAAAATTTACAGCAAAATTGACCCTTAGGCTTAATCCCCTCAATAACCAGAGTTTGGAATGTGATGAATATGCATGTGCTATACCTTTAAATATGTATTCGTTTCTCTCTTTGGTGTGTATGTTTGGTGGAGAGATCCCCCATGCACCCAGCGCTGTAATAAAGGGAATACCTGCTTGATGTATTTCATTGGTGTGTCAAGTTACTATGTCGGATTTCTCGGCATCAATACCCTACGTGAGTTTAAGAAACAACAGTTCAAATGTTGGTCCCACCAGTTTATTACAAATCTTAATCAGGGTGGACACTATTACCAATTAGGGTGATGGGGAAGGGAAGGTGGGCGATAAAAAATAGGAAAGAAGCAATAATTGCAATAGGCGAGGATAGTCATCAACCGGATCCAGCAGCAGTCCCATTGCACACCATTCCGATAGTCTGAGTGAGAAGAGCAGGGGGGGAGAGCAGCAGCAGCGATAGCCGGCCTTGGGCAGCAAGCAGTGTAAGAGACTAATATCTTATACCATTGCCTCAAAGTTTGCTGATTAACATGTCCAAACATGTCCAAGCTAGTCCTGGGCAAGCGTTGTGAAATCCCTTGTCTATGGGACAAGCTGATGGGCATGTCCTGGGGCAGCCTAAGCTGCAGCTCAGTGGCCGTTGAACACTCTTTTGTGGAACTCACCTCCAGGGGAAGATAATCATCTCAGGTGATACTCGCCTGATGCTGCAGCTCAATGACCAGAGAAAACTCTTCTGTGGAACTCATCTCCAGGGGGAGATAACCATCTCAGGCGATACCTGCCTGACACCCAAGCAGGAGGGGTTTGAGGGGTTCATCACGTAGACTGGAGAAATCTGGGAGATAAATAGAGGGGTCCTGCAGCCACGAAGTTGGAGGGTTTTCTCTGGAGTGGCTTCCTCTTGGAGAAGCTTTCTCTTAGGAGAGACCACCTGAGCTGATCACTGCTTGCTGCTTCCTGGAGAGGCCTTCTCTTTGGAGAGACCTCACGAGCAGATCACTGTTCGCTGCTGCCCCTCCTGGGGTTGACCCCTCACTGCTTCTCCTGTGTTGACTCCGCACCCCTTCTCCTGTGCTGACCCGGTGCTGCTTCTCCAGGACAACTGCTTGCTGCTCAAGGCTGCCCGTCGCTGCTGCTGTTCTCCCCGCTTCTGCCGCCCCTGCTCTTCTGCCTCGGACCGTCGGAGCCGCTTGCAACCGGACCGCCCCTGGGATCCTGGCTGGTGAATATCCCTGCTTTGTACAAACCCTTGCTTCTTTCCTATCTTTCCTATCGCTCACCTTCCCTTCCCCATCACCCTAACAGTGTCCGCTTTCCCCATCTCCCTGGTCAATTTTGGTAATAAACTGGTTGGACCAACATTTGAACCGTTGTTTCTTAATCTCACACTGGGTATATACATAATCTAAGAACCTTCGTCGCCCTCCTTTATATTGGAGCGTGACACTGCCCTACAACCTCTAAGATCACTGTCTAACTTATCAACTCATCCCTATCATGCCTATGAGGCATTGCTATCTGGTCTGGAGTTCATAGAACCATAAAACTACAGAACCATGGGACCACATTATAGTTGGGTTGGTAGGGTCTCTGAAGATCATAGAAATATGGGATGGTTGGATTGGAAGACAGAGTTGTATCTATGACAGTGCATTCTGCTATTGTTTGTTTTATGCTAACATTGGTTTCCCCACTTGGCAAAATGCTGCAACACTCCACAGAGAGCTCTCTTGGAACAAACTGCCCCTGTAGAAGTGTGGATGGAGATGTGGGGTGAGCTGACATGGCTTGTTCCCAAAGGGTTGTGTGCTGCCAAGGGCAGTACTCCAATTCTGGAATTGTAGGGCAAGAGGTGATGGCCTCGCTTTACGGCAGGGGAGGTTCAAGTTGGAGATTAGGAAGTTTCTTCCCAGGATGCCCAGGGAAGTGAGAGAGTTCCCATCCCTGGCAGTGTTCAAGAACTGTGGAGATGTGGCACTTAGGGATGTGGTGCTGTCCTCGTTAATAAGGTCTGGACCGCCCAGGGCATGGTGGGAGGGAGTTGGGGATCTTAGAGGTCTTTTTCAACCTTCATGATCCTGTGTTTCTATTTAGGGTCATGGTTAGTGGTATGGTGGGGATGGGTTGGTGTTGGACTTGGATCTTGTGGTGCTGATACGTGCATGTCACTGAACCCCCACAACATGCATGAAGAGGGACCAGCTCTGTTGGTCTGTGCCTGGTAATGGTGTTGGGAGAAGGATGTTTTGTTCTCCCCAGTCGGATTTTCTCCCTCTGTGCAGAGCTTAGGTGCTGCCCACAGAGCTCTGCAGTCCGTGGTGCCCGGACTCCCACTGTTTGTCGGCGGTGGAATTGCACCGCGATGGTTCGCTGAGGCCCCGCAGGCACAGCTGGGTCGGGGAGATGCCACAAACCCACAACAATGGGGCTGGTGGTGGGGGCTGAAAGTTTTGGGTAAGGTGCATGTCACCGGTTTGCGGGACAGTTTGACCTGGTACCATGACAATTGAGGCAGGGGACCCACAGGCCCAGACCCCGGGGAAGGGGAAAGGGAAAAAGGAGAAGGGAGATGGGCCTAGGAACAAAACAGCGGCAACAATCTGAGGAGGAAAGCTAATTTACTAAATAGATATCAGAAAAGAAAATAACACAGTATAATATAATTGGAATTGAGGCAAATGGATCAAATAAAATGAGCAAGAGAGAGAGAGTCCGACAAACCAAAGGCCTTATGCTAACGCTGAAGGCGGACAGCTGCAACAAACACCCGCTGCCGAGCTTGGTCCCAAAGGGAAGCGGGAGTCCCGTGACCGCAGACAGTTTTTATCTTTCCCTCTGGATGGAAATATGTAAAAATGAAAAGCATCGCAAAGTCCTCTGGGGAATGCAGTTATTCTTCTCTTCTGAGACAGGTACACCCAGAACTACTGATGAAACACAGAGCTGGAGCATTAACTCTAACTCCCAATACACCACATGATGTTATGATATGGAATATCAATAATACAACAAAAATCATAGAACCATAAAATTCCACCCCTTATTCAACATCATTACATCATGCTTAATATATATACATAAAAACACAATGATTAACAAGCATTAAATACAAACACATACAATATACATAGTAATAGAATTACTGAGGGTGCTCTCCCCACATCAAATTCCCTTGTGGTACACATTGAACATCCCCATTCTTCTGCATCACCCACCAGGTAGACCCAGGTCCCTGAGCAAAAACAGTTCCACGGAGAGGTTTGCCCTCTCCAGAAGCTGGAAGGACCCAAACGCCTTTTCTCAACATGTTCTTCACATGTACTACAGGGACCATATCTCCTTCTACAGTAGGTAGAGAGCTGGATTGGGCAGGACCATCGTGATTGATTGATCCTCGGGTGTTGACCAACCAGGTGGCGTCTGCCAAATTCTTCTCCCAGTGCTTAAATGTCCCGCCACCCATTGCTTTCAACATTGTTTTCAACAACCCATTGTACCTTTCAATTTTACCAGAAGCTGGTGCGTGATAGGGGATATGATAAATCCATTCGATGCCATGATCTTTGGCCCAAGTATTTACAAGAGAATTTTTGAAATGAGTTCCATTATCGGACTCAATTCTCTCTGGAGTGCCATATTGCCATAGGACTTGTTTCTCGAGCCCTAAGATGGTGTTTCGGGCGGTAGCATGGGGTAGTGCATATGTTTCAAGCCACCCAGTAGTTGCCTCTACCATGGTGAGCACATAACGCTTACCACTGCGAGATCGTGACAAGGTGATATAATCAACCTGCCACGCCTCCCCATATTTATACTTTTCCCATCGCCCTTCCTCCCAAAGAGGTTACATTCTCTTGGCTTGTTTAATTGTGGCGCACTTATCACAGTCATGGATAACCTGTACAATAACATCCATAGTTAAGTCCACACATCAGTCTCTAGCCCACTTATATGTTGCATCTCTTCCTTGATGGCCCGAGGTCTCATGGGCCCATCAAGCTAAAAATAATTCACTCTTGTGTTGCCAGTCCAAGTGTATTTGAGCCACCTTAACTTTGGCAGCTCGATCTAACTGATGGTTTTTTTGTTGTTCTTCAGTTGCCCGGCTCTTAGGAACATGAGCATCTACATGGCGCACCTTTACAACCATATTCTTTATTCGGGCAGCAATGTTTTTCCACAGTTCAGCAGCCCAAATAGGTTTACCCCTCCGTTGCCAACCATTTTGTTCCCATTGCTGTAACCACCCCCATAAAGCATTTGCCACCATCCATGAGTCAGTGTAAAGACAAAGCACTGGCCACCTCTCTCGTTCAGCAATATCTAAGGCCAGCTGGACAGCCTTTACCTCTGCAAATTGACTTGATTCTCCTCCTCCTTCAGTGGCCTCTGCAACTCGTTGTGTGGGGCTCCACACAGCAGATTTCCATCTGCAGTGCTTACCCACAATGCGACACGATCCATCTGTGAACAGGGCATATCTCTTTTCGTTGTCTGGTAGTTCATTATATGGTGGGGCTTCTTTAGCATGTGACACCTCCTCTGCTGGTGTTGTTACAAACTTTTTACCTTCAGGCCAGTCCATGATCACCTCCAGGATTCCTGGATGGTTGAGGTTCCCCATCCGAGCTCACTGTGTAATCAGTGAAGTCCATTTACTCCAAGTGGCATCAGTAGCACGGTGGGTAGAGGGAGTTGTCCCTTTGAACATCCAGTTCTGCACTGGCAATCGAGGTGCCAGAAGGAGCTGTGTTTCAGTACCGATTACTTCGGAAGCAGCTCGAACTCCCTCGTACGCGGCTAAGATCTCCTTCTCAGTTGGAGTGTAGCGCTCCTCAGACCCCCTCTATGCTCGACTCCAGAATCCGAGGGGTCGGCCTCGGGTCTCTCCAGGAGCTCTTTGCCACAAACTCCAAGTGGGACCTTCCTTTCCAGCAGCAGTGTAGAGGATGTTCTTTACATCCTGTCCCATCCGCACTGTCCCCACGGCCACAGCACGGGCTATCTCCTGCTTAATTTGCTCAAAAGCCTGCTGCTGCTCAGGGCCCCACGCAAAATCATTCTTCTTCCGCGTCACCCGATAGAGAGGGGGCTCACACATCAATCACATCTGTTGGGATGCGACGACATCCATCTTGCCACTTTATACCTAGGAAATAAATTTCCTATGCAGGCCCTTTCACTTTGCTTCGCTTGATAGCAAAGCCAGCTCATAGGAGAATTTGGATAATCTGCTCTCCTTTCTCAAAGACTTCCTCTGCTGTATTGCCCCATACAGCAATGTCATCAATGTATTGCAGATGCTCAGGAGCACCACCCTGTTCCAATGCAATTTGGATCAACCCATGGCAAATGTTTGGGCTGTGTTTCCACCCCTGGGGCAAACGGTTCCAGGTGTACTGAACGCCTCTTCAGGTGAAGGCAAACTGTGGCCTGCATTCTGTGGCCAGAGGAATTGAAAAGAAGGCATTAGCAATGTCACTGGTGGCATACCACTTGGCTGCTTTTGACTCCAGTTCATACTGGAGTTGTAGCATGTCCGGTACAGCAGCACTCAGTGGGGGTGTGCCTTCATTCAGGCCATGGTAATCCACTGTCAGCCTCCATTCTCCACTGGCTTTACGCACCGGCCATATGGGGCTGTTAAAATGTGAGTGAGTTTTGCTGATCACTCCATCTCTCTTGCTGACGGATCAAGTTATAAATGGGGAGCAAGGAATCCCTGTTGGTGCGGTACTGCCGTCTGTGGACTGTTTTTGTAGCAATTGGTACCTGTTGCTCCTCCACTTGTAGCAACCCCTCAACTGATGGATCTTCTGATAGGCCAGGTAATACAGACAGCTGCTTAATGTTGTTTGTGTCTGTTGGGGAATGGCTTCAGGAGCACGGAGGTCCTGGCAATATGTATGAGCATAGCTTGCACGGTAGCACAGACTGCATGTTCATGGAAAAGTACTAGATGTTGATCGGAGGTCACGATGCTCCTGGGCCAAGTGATAAACAGCTCAAGGCAGACAAGAACTGCTTCATCTGAGCAACCCAAGCTGCCAAGACATCTATGGGAAACTTCTGTGATTATGTTGTTCACCCTGCTTTCAGTGAAGAAGGCTTCACAGGACTGCTGATAATTGTAACTTTAGGTATTTCTAGAATAAGCTGTCTTTGATAGTCTATTCTGTTTAACTAGCAGGTGTTCTTCCCTTTGGGCTCTGTGTTATGCGCTGGCCACACTGATACAGTGCTCAAGGGAAAGTACACTGTGTGAACCTTGAGAAAAGTAAAAGCAGGAGATGGTCTGTGGCGAGTGGGAGAGGAAAAGTGCACTTTGAACAGGGGATGCCCTGCCTGCACTGCCTTTCACACCCGCCGACGACGCATTCCTGTTTGGGTTTTTTAGGATTAGGATGATATCAAGAGTTACCTCCCTCAGGATGGTTTCTCACTGCTATTAATTGTTGGGAATTGCTTAAAGTCGTTTTTCTCTGAGGCTCTCAGCCAATGATTGTGTGCTATTCTCTGTACACCCCTGTCTTAAACACTATTAGAATGAGACTGTCCGGGTAATAAATGGAAGCTTGATCACCCTTATTGAGTTTTTGTCATGCTTCCCCGCTCGAGAGCAGTCAATCCGGACCCGGGATTCCGCAACATGTGTCCACAGCAGCTATTCCAAAAGCCCATTGGTACTCCTTGGGATCCTTAAAGTGCCCCCTTCTGAGATAGTCTATACCGAGTATGCATGGAGCCCCCTGTCCGGTCACTATAGGATGCTTCTGCCAGTCTTTACCAGTGAGACTTATTTCTGCCTCCAACACAGACAATTCCTGAGAGCCCCCAGTCACTTCAGAGACATAGATCACTTCTTTCCCTTTATAACTCGAAGGCATTAGAGTACACTGTGCACCAGTATCCACCAGTGCCTCATATTTTTGTGGTTCTGATGTGCCAGGCCACTGAATCCACACAGTCCAATACATTCTATTATCCCTCTCCCTCCTCTGGCTGAGGGCAGGGCCCCTCTATTGGTTGCCTGTAGTGACAGGAACAACTTCACTGGTCGTTGGTCTGTGTTGTAATTCTCTCACCCATGCTCGCAGTGCAAGAGTGGGTTTTTGATGCCATTCCTTCATATCTTCTCCATTTTCACGTAAGTAACTCCACAGAACCGCGCGTGACATGAAGTGAGTGCTGTCATTTGCTCGAGGAGGACGGCGTTTGATTCTGATAGCTGCAATCTTTTCAACCCTATCAATCAGTTGGGATACTTTCTCTAACACGTCTTCCATCTGTCCTTCTAACCTTGATATGGCTGAAATGGAAGCGTGTGATGGCAGAAATTTTTGTTCAAAGTATTGAGGTGTAAGAATCAGTTAAAAAACTGGGGGTTTTCTGTCTTGGTCCTCATATCTGTTGAACATTGTCACTAGTGTACCGGCGTACCTTTCTGGTGCTGTTTTTGAAAGCTTCTGACATATTTCGGGTGTACTCCTTACTTTCCCTGGATCATGGTCCCGATCTTCAGGATCAAACGTGGGATCATACAGCATTTCCGCCACAGCCGTTTCTCTCAAATACTGGATGCCTTCCTCAATAGTTTTCCATCTTTTCACTTTAGGTGCCAGGTCACTCTTGTAGTGATATCTTTCCCTCACAGCTACTAATATTCGTTGCCAGAGGCTGGCGATTCCATCCATATACCTGCTGATCCCTCTGTCGACAGCCGGATCTCGGGCAATGTTTCCTAGTTGGCGAGCTTTGTTACATTCGAGGGACACGCTGTTGGCCCCGTTATCCCAACACCGAAGCAACCAAGTGACAATACTCTCATCCGGACATCGAATAAACTCCTTTCTTGAGCCTTGGATCTCATTTTCATGGGTCGACAAAACGTGGTGACTTTGACTCTCTCATCATCCTCATCATCACTATGTCCATGCCTCTCACTTTTCTTTGTTGCCTTTCTTGGTGGTGGTGGTGGTGTTGAGGCCTCCCCCTCGCCTTTATCTTCCTCTTCTTTTGCCACCTCTTCTTTGCGTTTTAGGCGTGAGGACACACGTTTCCATTTCTGGCCTTCCACCGGGGCAACCAACTTTGATACCGGTGCTTCCTTTGGCTGGTCAGATGTGCCTGGGAGGTTTTCCTCTTTGGTCTGAGCCTCAGTTTGGACACTCTCTCTCTCCTGAACAGTATATATGCCTCGGTAAGCATAAGCCAAGCCCCAGATAAGCTGTTCCACCTCAGATCTTTCTGAGCCGCAACACCCATTACTCAGATACAGGCCTAGCTCCTCAGGATCCTGCAAGTGTTCAGAAGTAAAATCCCATGGCACCGGGGGACCCCATGCTTCTAATTTCTTTCCTAAAACTCTCCACTTTCCCTGCCATTCAACATTCTCTGTTTCTGGGAAAAGCTTCCTCCACATGATGTAAAATCCTATTACAAAGAGTACATTCAGGAGGACTGATATCCCAATCGTTAACATAGTCCCTAAGCTATAATCCTGAAAATTCATAAGGAACTGAGAGGAAAACCTGGACACCCATTCAAATACTGTTTGGTTTGTTAACATGGTATCGTTTGTTACATTAGCCGGAGTGCCCAGGTATCTGGTAGGTGCCTCCATCACTGCTTTTAGTTTGTCATATAGGGACCAGGCTCCATAGATCAGGCTGGCAAGCTTAACCAAGTTCCAGTACGTTTTGAGCATTAAAAGGGAAAAAACAGTGAAATACAATCCCTATAAGGCAGTTTTAACAGAAACAGTAGAAAGATTTTTATTTTTTTCTTTTACTCCAACAAGCTGGTGGCACACAAAAAGTTTACAAATATCCCAGAAGAACTGGCAGTATTCCTGGACTTCAAGGTTGTGTTTTGCCATACAGGACCTGCAGTACAGATAAGCTTCCTCAGAAAAGACAGAGATTCACTCTTGTCATGCTCCAATATAAAGGAGGGAGACAAAGTTCTTTATATGTGTATGTATACTCGATGGCGAAATTAAGACACAATGGGTCAAATGTTAGCCCAACCAGTTTATTACAAATACTAGTTGCTTAGGGATATGGGGAAGGGAAGGTGGGCAATAGAAAAGAGATGAAAAGCAAGGAGACTTGGCAGAAAGCAAGAGAGATATAATCACCACCATGGATCCAGCGAGGTTCGTAGTAGGTCCATTGATCTCAGGAACTGTCACCGCGGGGGATGGGAGATGGCAGCAAGCAGGCCTCAGGGTCTGTCCTAAGTCTCTTCGGGAGTTCTCCTCAAAGATCTTTTCTTTGGGAGTTCTTCTCCAAAGTTCTTTTCTGAAAGTTCTTCTCCCCCCAAAAAATCGTTAGTTCAGTGAAGGCCTTTTATCCCTCATTTCTCAGGAGTTTATTTGTGTGACATGTCTGGCCCAACAGATAAGCCAGCAGCGGATGTTGCCTTCATTGCCATGCAGGAGCATTGTCTTTGTGGTGGTCAGCTTCTCCAAGCCGTACTCCCACAGAAAAGACTATTTGCACCTATTTCTGCTTATCTTTACAACCATAAGCAGAGACAATGTCACCATAACACCCATCCAGATAACCAGCAGTTATCAGTCAGAGTCTTGTCACCAGAAAAGGCCTTACGAAGCAAGCTTTGAGACAAAGAAAAACAGTTTCTGTCTTTCACAACTCTAAAAGTATATCTCTGCCCGGCTAAGGCAGCTAGTCGAGCCCCATGTTGGGTGACAAAAATGTCACCGGTTTGCGGGACAGTTTGACCTGGTACCGTGACAATTGAGGCAGGGGACCCACGGGCCCACACCCCAGAGAAGGGGAAGGGGAAAAGGGAAAAAGGAGAAGGGAGATGGGCCTAAGAACAAAACAGCGGCAACAATCTGAGGAGGAAAGCTAATTTACTAAATAAGATACCAGAAAGGAAAATAACAATATAATATAATATAATTGGAATTGAGGCAAATGAATCAAATAAAATGAGCAAGAGAAGGAGTGTCCGATAAACTGAAGGCCTTACGCTATCGCTGAAGGCGGACAGCTGCAACAAACACCCACTGCTGAGCTCGGTCCCGAAGGGAAGACAGAGTCCCGTGACCGCAGACAGTTTTTATCTTTCCCTCTGGGCGGAAATATGTAAAAATGCAAAGCATTGCAAAGTCCTCTGGGGAATGGAGTTCTTCTTCTCTTCTGAGACAGGTACACCCAGAACTATTGATGAAACACAGAGCTGGAGCATTAACTCTCTAACTCCCAATACACCACATGATGTCATGATGTGGAGTATCAGCAACACAACAAAAATCGTAAAACCATAATAGTGCAGTGCACTGATTTATCACTGAGCACAGACATGGGCTTTGAGGCCCATGTGGTTGGCCCTATAAGTGTGTGTGGGATTGGAACCCTCAGGGATGTGTGTACCCCACTTCTACAGGGTTTATCCACTGACCCATATATGTGTACATGGGATTGGGACCTTTAGGGACTTTTGTACCCCAGTTCTATGTGATCCATCAGCACATCCCTAGATGCATGCGTGGCATCAGGACCCTCAGAGATGTGTGTACCCTGGGTCTATGGGCTCTATCCTCTCACCTATATAAGTGTACATGGAATTGGGATCCCAAGGACTTGTGTACCCTGGTTCAGTCAGCACATCCCCATAAGTATGAACGGGATTGGGACCCTGTAAGGTAAATAACTCCTAATGACGATACTCCACCAGGGAACAGTATAGAAGATGGTATATTTTAAGTAGTTCTATATAAACAGTTATACAGATAATACAAAAGAGAAGATGGCTCACCTTTATGATGACAAGGCTCGCAGAGAACTCCACATGGGAGGGATCTCCAAGAAGAGATCCTTCCCTGGTGGTGGTCAGCCCTTAAATGGGGTTTGAGAGAGGAGGAACTAGGCTCCACCCCTTCCAATCACACAGGTATATCACCTTCACCTGTGGCCCCATGGCTGACTTGGTGCTCACCTCAGGTGACCAATCAGTGGTTCAGGCCGTGATTCAGCAGTTCCCATACACTCCACCCCTTCACGACATGAACCACTGATCAAGTAACCATAAGGTGAGTTGCCCTTGATACAGAGACCCAATACATCGTGACGCTTACATAATTGCCCGTCGCAACGCATGCTGATGTAATCTGATATGAGTGATGATCGGCGCATCCGTCGAACTCTTCTTTGGGCCAGTGCTCGGTGGTATCTACTGGAAGCATGTAATCATACAGTGCAGGTCCATCTTACGTGTCATCAGTCCCGGTTAGACCATCACCAGATGCTTCACATGGTCTTATTACAACTCTGGAACACTGCAGTATTGTTTTGATTCCTTCTGGTGACTCATAGACTTATGGGGAGTAATACAAGTGTTATAGAGGTACCAAGAGGGGAAGATCCGCTTTCCAGGGCAAGATACAGGCCGTATTCCTGTCTTGGGTTAACACTTCAGGTTGTACAGGGGCACGCCCTGGTCGCCTGTACCAAACCCTTTGACCCGATGTCTGTGGCTGTACGACTATATCAGGCACCAAAGGGGGTGTCCTGATCTGCCACAGAGACATGATAGGGGTCCCCTTAGCAATGAAGACTGGAGTGTTAACCATTATTTCAGTAGGCCATGTACCTATAACCGGAGGAGCTACCGAACCCCCCACCTCCAATAATCTCCCCCAAGGTGCAAGTAGGCCGCACCATCGTGGTCCTACCTGCACCTTCCAGGGCCATTTTATTCTATTGGTACCTGGTTCTAGGTCCTCAGGGGCAGGGAGCAGAAGATTGTTCTCACGGCCAATCTGAGGTTTCACTTCATTATCGGTGCCCGTAATTTGGATCCTAAGTGGGGAGGCCCATATTGTTTGTAACATTTTCAAGGCACTGGGTCTGCCATCTCTAGGTCTTTCATTCAGGTCCCGCAGGGTCTCATGGAGTCTCTTTGTCCACCCCTGCAGGGACTGAGAGTCTGTCTTCAGAGCAGCCTTGAGAATACCATTGTAACGTTCGATAAGGCCTGCCCCCGTTGGATTATATGGCAGGTGGAATCGCCACTCAATATTATTTTCTTCTGCCCAGCGTTGTATCACTGCACCCGTGAAATGACTTCCTTGGTCACTCTCGATGACTTGCGGTGTCCCGTAGGCAGCCATCAACCTTGTGAGTGCCTTTATAGTGTATGCCTGGTTGGCTTTTGGTACTGGATAGGCCTGCATTAGCCCACTCGCGGTGTCGACACAGGTTAGGGCATATCTCGCCCCCTCAGACCGAGGGAGGGGCCCAATATAATCAACCTGCCACCTCTGTAGAGGATTGTGTCCTCTAGCAAGATGGGCTGTAGTTTCAGGCAACGACCTCGGTCTTATCTTAGAGCAGGCGTCACAGTCTCGGCATGCTTGAGCGATGTCCGATAGTTGTACGGGCAGTCCCCACGCTTTAGCGGCTGCCCACATGGTCTTCTGCCCAGCATGCCGCAGCTTTTGATGTAGCCAGTAAGCGATATTCTCAGATGGCGAGTTCTCAACCCATCTAACTCGGGCCAGTGTGTCGGCTTCATCATTTCCTGGTGACTGTAGGGGTTGATGACCAGAAACATGGTAGACACACACAGTTCTGTGTTTGACTGCATTCCATATGTCTAACCACATATCTTTGCCCCAGATCGGTCGGGAGTGGATAGTCCAATCCTGGGTGGCCCACTGTGCGATCCAAAGAGTGAGCCCCCGATACACAGCCCAACTATCTGTGCAAATATTCAGGATACCATCACCAGGTTCTTTGGTTATAACCATCCACACCGCCCGCAGCTCTGCCCACTGGCTGCTTTGACCATCCCCCTCTTCGAACCAGATTGTGTCTGTGGCAGGATGGTACGCTACTGCTCTCCACTTACTTGGGTTGCCCTTGCTGGACCCATCCGTGTACCAGGCATCTTCAGGAATAGGATATTTTCCTTCCTGGACGGGACTCTTCTGTGGTGGAGCAACCGAAGTTTGTTTTGGTGCATCACTATGATACGTTACTGGGCCAAGAATCTTCTGAAGCTCTTCTTTCAACGGTGAGGAAGATAGACTACTCCTCTGACTGAGATAGGCAACCCATCGGGCCACCGTCTGCGCCTGGGCCACCCCCGTCTTAGGAAGGTGGGTCAGATCTCTTACCCACCCCTGGATTGGCAATGTAGTCTTGACTATAACTTCGGCCGTTTGGGTTATTGGCTCTACCGCTTGTAATGCGGAATAGGCAGCCAATAACTGTTTTTCAATCATAATATATCTTTCCTCTGCTCCATGCCACACCTGAGACCAAAATCCAATGGGGGTCCGAACAGAACTCTGACGTTGCCACAGGCCCCAGCCAAAGCCATCTTGAGTTACATGAACATCTAGCTCAGCTGGAAGGGTAGGATCAAATATACCCAGTGCCTGGGCTTGTTTAACTGCCTGTTTCGCCTGTTGAAAAGCATCCTGTTCTGTTCTCCCCCAGTCCCATAATTGGCCCTTTTTGGTAAGTCTATATAAAGGTCTCAGCAGCTGCGCCAAATGAGGTATAAAGGAACGCCAATATCCCAATATACCCAGGAATTCCTGCAGCTGCTTTGGTGTTGTAGGGACTGGAAATGCCTGAACCTTATCTATGACGGCATCAGGTAATACTTTGGTCTTTCCTGACCAGACTACCCCTAGAAATTTTACGGACAGTCCTGGACCTTGCACTTTTTGAGGATTGATAGCCCATCCTCTTTCACTTCGGTAGGCAGTTAATGAATCTGCTGCCTCCCCTACTGCTTCCAGTGAGTCGGATGTTAACAGGAGGTCATCAATATAGTGGTATAGGTTCACACTGTTTGGTTTCCTCCAATCAGCCAGGTCACGTGCCACCAAATTATGACAGTATGTTGGTGAGTGCACGTACCCCTGTGGCAAGACCTGAAAGGTCCACTGCCTGCCTCCCCACGTAAATGCAAATTGATCTTGTGATTCTTTAGCAATAGGTATGCTAAAAAACGCATTCGCTAAATCCAGGACACAATGGTAGGTTTTAATTTCCCTACTAAGAGTGTCCATTAAGGAGGCAATATTGGGTACGGCCGCATGGATGGGCGGCGTGACCTTATTCAGTTCCCTATAATCCACCGTCATTCTCCATGTTCCATCTGACTTCCATACTGGCCATATGGGGGAATTATATGGGCTGTGTGCAGGCCTTATAATACCTACTTTCTCTAATTCCTGCACTGTTTTTGATATTTCTTCTTGCCCACCCGGGAGTCTGTACTGTCTTACATTAGTAATCCGGCGTGGTTTTGGCAAACAAATGGGCTCATGTTTCGCATGGCCCCTCAATATTGTCCGTATTGCCCGGATACTAATGTACCTCTGCCGTAGTCTGAACTCTCCCACAGTTGTCTGGAGAGCCAGACCCCATAGAATGTCTATGCCCAAGATATATTCTGGAATTGGGGCAATCGACACCTTATACTCCCGGGGCGGGAGACGCCCAACCCCCAATTTCAACCACGTCTGGGTGACTGGAATAGTCTGTCCCCCAAACCCACCAATCATCACTCTATTACCCTTAAATTTCGTTGGGTCTCCATATATAATCAATGTTTCTGCGCCAGTATCCACTAGAGCCATCACCTTCTGCACATTTGTCCTGGACCAGAATATTGTTAGTTCTACATAGGGCCTCCGGTCACAGCTGGAGGCCCTATGGGGACCAGAATTTTCCGTTAATCCATGAATTTTGCCAGATCTAAATCTTTTGCCACAGGTGGCTCAGGCACTGTAGCCTGTGACACCTGCGGATATTTTTTCCTTCTGTTCGGTATTATAAAGTCAGCCAAATTCCAGGTTGTTGTTGGTGTTTTTTCTATAATTCGTACTCCCGATTTTCTGGGAGCACTCTGAAATTTCTGATCATTTCTAAGCTGTTTCCACAGCTGTAACAAAACACGGTTGGGTTGCCCATCAATTTTGGTAAATGCAACCCCAGCCCGTATGAGATCATTAAACATAGTCCTCCGGGATACCCGTACGGGGCCTGATCGGGGCATCCGTGGAGCAGGCTTTTTAGTTCTAATAGGGAAGGCCTCAGCATCTTCCACTATACGAACATTACGCCTGGTTCTTACGCGCTCCGTCTCCCCTAAGTCTGCTACTAACTGGGCTGCCTGCTGTACGATGGCTTCTGATGCCACCAACGGATTTAATATGGAAACCAACATCCCATATAGGTGGGAGGGGGCCTGCTGTAGTATCAGATCTCTCATGCCTGCTGTAAATTTTTCCGTATCGGGGCTTTCAAAAGTGTCCGCATACAGAGCCTCCCTCATACCTAGTTCTCTGATATAGGTCTGGAGGTCCTCCATAGAGGACCACAAACCAGTATTAAGAGGGATATCGGTTTTGTTGGGCCATGTTAAGCGGCATGCAGCCATCAACCAATCCATAATAGAATGGTTTTCCTCATTATAATGGACAGCTGCATATAATCTTTGTCTTAAGGCCGGGTTTATCGTTATAGATGCTAATTTTGACATTTCTGTTCCATTTACTAAAACACTTTCAGCTCCTGCATCCCATAACCTTAGGAGCCATGATGGTATGCTTTCCCTTGGTTTCTGATGGAACCGTTGTACTAGGTCCATCAACTCATTAGCTGTATACGGACGAGCGGTCACATGGAGGCAGGTTTCTGCAGGGGGCCATTGGTCAGGAGGCACCCCTGCTGGTCTATCCTGTACCTTTTTTGTTTTTTGAGTTATAATAGGCCGAATCTCGAATGGGTCCATCATAGATGGAGTTTCGAGATCTGCCTTAGAGATCTTTTCCCCTGTCATATCAGAGTCTTCTTCCTCTGATTTTGGGGTGTCTTCTACCAATATATTCCGTATTTGTCTTGTGGGGACATTTAGGCCAGGCTTTTTGGTTGTTAATGTACCCAGCTGTTGTTCCAGTTTCAGATCAAGGAACTCATTTTACCTCCCGAATTTTGAAAGGCCTAGCAGAAGCCCTGGGGATAAGGTGGGAATATCACACCCCATGGCATCCACAAAGTTTGGGGCGGGTAGAAAGGATGAATGGTACCTTGAAGGCCCAGTTAACTAAGTTAATGTTAGAAACTAAGATGTCTTGGATAAAATGCTTACCTTTAGCCTTACTTAATATTAGGAGTATGCCCAATTCAGAACATGGGATATCCCCCTATGAGATGCTGTATGGAATGCCTTATATTCAGGGAATACCCATCGATCATCCCAGATTGGGAGAGAGTATTGTACAGCAATATATAACAACTCTGACTAAGAACTTGGAAGAACTAAGGGAAAAGGGGCTGTTAGCTCAAAGTACCCCCTTAGAATTTACAATACACAAGATAAAGCCAGGAGATAAAGTGTTAATAAAAACCTGGAAAGAAACTTCGTTAACCCCATGTTGGGAGGGACCTTTTCTCGTTCTCTTAACTACAGAAACAGTGTGCACACGGCAGAGAAGGGCTGGACTCATGCCTCCCGTGTAAAAGGCCCCATCGACACTAAGGACTGGAAGGCTATATCATCTCCAGGAGAACTGAAAATACGAATTCAACGATAACGTTCATGCAAGGGACTAAATCACCCCCTTTAAGGATAAGTGTGGATGTTACCTTGTTGCATGACTTGTATGTGTTATTATTGTAAGGAGAAGTGGTGATACCACTGCAGGGGGGGGTGTCTGCAAAAGGAGAAAAAAATTTGCAATGAGTAATTGAAGGTAGGACGATTATATATATATACAGGGAGGGAGGTAACCGCTCAGGGAACTCAGGCTCCTGACAGAGAGGGTGAGAGTTCTTCATTCACAGGACCAAGGAACAGGGAGCAGAAAATATAAAGAATAGAGGACTACCAACAAAACTGGGTGCCCTGTAGTGTTCGACTTGTGAGAATACAAATTGGGAAATTTTGGGCAGGGGTGCGCAGGATATGACTGCTCGTATGGAGCCCCTGAAGACTATCCTTGCTGCCGAGAAGATGGTTTACCCCGCTGCCGGATGCAACCCGGTAGGCGGAGGAGGCAGAGGGATGAGAGAACGGTGGGGTATAGTGATGCTCTTAACCATACTGAGCTATCCTGGCAGTGGAACTGCAAACCCATGCTCAAAGTGCTACCAATACGTTAAATACGGTCAAACCACGGAATGGGCATTATCATTCCATACCCACATAAACGCGGCCTGTTATGATAGGAACACATTATAATTGCTAGGCATGACCTCTGGGTGGCAGCTAACAAAGGAAAAAGTGGATTTATAAATGGCCATGCTTGTCCAAAGGGAGAGGAGAACATCTGTTTCACTAAATCAGGGATGTGGGGATATTCTGATGGCGGGGGGGGTCCAAGATCAATACAAGGAAGAGCTAGTGAGAAATGTTACCAAGCAACTGCAGGTCAAGCAAAAAATGCAGGAAAACAAAATACAGAAGAACAAAATGCAGGAAAACAAACAGTCACCCCTCTATGATGAGGTGAGAAAAATCCTAGGGGAATCTGGACCTACCAAGGGGGTTAACCTGTTCATTAACCTTATGCAAGAAATTGCCACTGAATTAAATATATCCTCATGTTGGATATGCGGGGGGTCTCAGATGACAGAACAATGGCCCTGGAGAAGGGAGGGACTAGAACCATGGCAATTACTAAATTGGAATCATACTCACAGGTCAACTGAAATGAGACCAGAGGGATGGATACTTAGTCATGAAGTTATTGGACAAATCTGTATATCAAGGGAAGGAAGGCAATTTAAACGACATTTGGGAGTTACCCCCTGCAAAATGGTATTAACCACAAACTCCACGGAGGGACCGGGACATTGGTGGCCCGGCCCTCCCCAGGGATACTGGACAAATAATTGTACATCTCTTACTAAGCACTCCCTATGTTGGAAGAATGAGAGCAATGAAAATCCCTTCAGGGAAATAGAAGCCTTAAAGGAATTTTGGGAAGAGCCGGGAAGGAATGTCTCAGATTGGAGATCTCCTGACGGACTATTTTGGATCTGTGGAAGACGGGCATTTAATAAATTGCCAAAAGACTGGAAAGGCACTTGTACTATTGGGATAATACAACCAGCCTTTTTCCTATTACCTAGACAACGGGGGAAAACTCTGGGAGTGCCACTATACGAAACTCTGGCTAGACAAAAACGAGAATCAAAAATAGGAGGGACTCAAACCTGGAAGGATGATGAATGGCCTCCACAGAGAATAATAGACTACTACGACCCAGCTACGTGGGCCCAAGATGGTAGTTGGGGATATAGAACTCCCATCTATATGCTGAATCGAATTATTAGGTTACAAGCCGTGGTAGAAGTAGTAACAAACCAAACAGCAGAGGCCTTAAAATTAATAGCCCGACAACTCTCACAAACCAGGGCAGCAGTATATCAAAATCGGTTAGTTCTAGATTACTTACTGGCGGAGGAAGGAGAGGTCTGTGGAAGGTTTAACACCTCCGAATGCTGTCTCGAAATAGACGATAGCAGACAAGCCATAACAAATATTGCAGAAGAGATAAAAAGAATTGCCCATGTTCCGGTCCAGAGGTGGAATTCAATTCTAAACGAGGATTGGTGGAATCAATTATTTGGGGGCGCGTGGTGGAAACAACTGGGTTTCATGATACTGTGTGGGATGATTGGACTAATATGTATACCTTGTATAATTCCACGCCTCATCCGGATAATACCTTCCGTGATACAAGGAATGCAGATTTCTGCAATGCCAATAGATCCTGAAGAAGCAAAGTCTGGAAGGACCCACAAATTGATGATAGTAAAAACTGAAGCGGCTCCATTTTTGCAAGCTGCTAGGAAAGCAGTATTGAATTTAGAATACCGGACACGAATCACTGATGGGGATCAAAAGGGAAATGGGGGATTGTGAAACATGTAAAGATGATTCGTGTCAAAGATAAAAAGTCAAAGCTGCTGACACAATACCTTCGGACTGGCATTAATTCCAATTGGTATACAAAGTTACTTGAAGGAGTAAAATGTCCTCGTGAGACATGGAAGGATATAACTTGTATGGGAACTGCTGAATCACGGCCTGAACCACTGATTGGTCACCTGAGGTGAGCACCAAGTCAGCCATGGGGGCACAGGTGAAGGTGATATACCTGTGTGGGTGGAAGGGGTGGAGCCTAGTTCCTCCTCTCTCAAACCCCATTTAAGGGCTGACCACCACCAGGGAAGGATCTCCTCTTGGAGATCCCTCCCATGTGGAGTCCTCTGCGAGCCTTGTCATCTTAAAGGTGAGCCATCTTCTCTTTTGTATTACCTGTATAACTGTTTATATAGAACTACTTAAAATATACCATCTTCTGTACTATTCCCTGGTGGAGTATCGTCATTAGGAGTTATTTACCCTACATAACTTTATCTGCATTTCAAACACCAGTCTTGTGTAACAAAAAGCGTATTCCTCACACCAAGGGGTGAAACTAACACAGACCTTGGAAGATGAGCCTGGAATGCACCGAGAGATGGGGCCAGTGGCCCTTTTCGGGGTACCTAGCTTGGGGAAGCTAATCCCTGGAAAAGGACCACATGGCGCCAAAGGTGCTCCTCCCTTACTGATTTATCTGTTGGGCCAGCTGTGTTAAGCTTATCGCTACCCCTCCTAACAAAATACCAGTGAGGGGCTCTTCCCCTTCAAGGTTTGAAGATTTAAATCAAAATCAACCCTTAAGTGTAATCCTCTCTATAAATCAGAGTTTGGAATGTGATGAATATGTATGAACTATACTTTTAAATAGGTATTCTTTCTTTCTTTGCGGTGTGTCGTTGGTGGAGCGAGACTCCCCGGCACACCCAGCGCTGCTTGCTTATTGCTTTTCACCTTTTGATTATAATAAAATATTCTAAAACTCAGATTGGACTCTGAGCGTTTATGACAGTATACATATATGATGTATATAAATATATATATTTAATGCGTGGCTCAGATTTAACACTCCAGTATTTAAAGCGGGGGCTGCCCCAGGCTTGGGTGGGAGGGAACTCTATCTTTTAGGGCTCAGTGCTGGGGGTCTACCCCAAAGGTGCTCCCTCAGGGTCTCCACCCTCCTCTCCCCTCAGGCAGCAGCCCCCCCCACACCGGGCACCCCGCGCCACGTTATGCAAAGGGCCGTCGGATCAGTGCAGGCGGATGGAGATAAATATATAATTCCTTTCTTTTCCCCTCCCGGAGCGACGCGCTGTCTAGACGCCCACGTGATGGGGCTGCGCACACGGAGAGGGGGGAGGGGGAAGGGCACCAATACGCACGCACCACCGCTTCCCCTCCTCCCCCCCTGCAAAAAAAAAAAAAAAAAGGCAAAAGGCAACAACGGAGCCGGCTGTGCGAGGAGCGGTGGGGAAAAAAAAAGGGGGGGGGGGAAGAGGAGGAGAAGGTGGAGGAGGAAAAATAATAATCGAGAAAAACGCGTGAGAGGGGGAGGGGTGCCGTGGCCGCTCTTCACTCCGCGTTCCGTTCTCTCCTTCGCAACGGCGAAGCGGCGCGGGGGCGTCGAGAGGCGGCGACCGGCGGAGCGCAGAAGGGCCTCTGCGGGGACACGCGATGCTGCTCCGCTCCGCGGGACCGAGACGAACGCGCCGAGGCTTCTCCGCACGTAGGGCCGCCGGGCTCCATTTTAAATCTTATTTTGATTTTTAAAACTTAGTTTTTAATTATTTTTCTAATTTTTAACTCCGTCCCTTTGTCTCGCCCTTCTCCATTTTTCCGCCCCTCTCCTCTCAGAGTGGCGCATTGATGGGAACTGCGGTCCCCGGCAGCCCCAGGAGTCCCCCCGCCTCTGTGCTCTCCCCACACCCGCGCAGGGCCGCCCCCTCCCCCGCGCGATGTGCCGTGGAGCCGCGCTCTGAAACCGTACCGATTTCTCCCATTTTCTTTTTTTTTTCTCTTTTTTTCTAAAGGAGAGCGGCATCCTTGGGCTTTTCTCTCCCCCCCCACGCTATTTTTTCCTTTTCACCTCGCCCAACGCGAGAACCCCTTGCGCTGCTCACCCCTCTCCCCCATTCCAGCAAAACGCTGTAAAACGGCTCCGTTTTCTACTAGTTTCTTTTTTTCTCTCTTTTTCCTCTCCTTTTTCCACTCCCGAGCTCGCCCCTTACTTCCCCGCTTTTTTTTTTTCATTTCACCTCACACTGCGGTCACCCCTTGTGCTCCCCCCTTCAAGCAAAGTGTTGTAAAACTGCTCCGATTTCTGTCACTTTTTTTTCTCTCTTTTTTCTTTTTTTTTTTTTAAGGCGAGCAGCACCCTCCCGCCGGGTGCTTCCCCCCCGCTTTTTTTTCTTTTCACCTCGCGCAGCGCGAGCACCTCTCACGCTCTGCACCCCCCACCCCCCCGCTGTCAAAGCGCGGAGCCTGGCGTGTGCCCCCTGCCTCGCCCCGGCTGCCGGCCCCTTCGTGCTCGGCGCACGCCATGCCCGTGCCGTAGCCGGGGGCCCCTCTTCACGTCCCGCATGTTCAGGACCAAACGCTCGCTCCTCATCCGACGGCTCTGGCGGAGCCGCGCACCCTGCGGCGGAGAGGAGGAGGCGGGCGACGGTGGAGCGCCGGCCGAACCGAGGCCGCAGTTATGCGGCGGGAGGGGCCGGGGATGCTGCCCGGCCAAACTCCCCCGCGGGGGCGGCCGGGGGGCGGCGGAGAGCGAGCTGAAGGCGCTGACCCACGCCGTACTGAAACGCTGCAAGGAGCGGCAGCTGGAGGGGCTGCTGCGCGCCGTCGAGTCCCGTGGGGCGGCCCACACCCCCTGCGTGCTGCTGTCGGCGCGCAGCGATGCGCGGTTGGGCGCTCAGCGGGACGCGCTGCCCGCGCTGCTGTGCCGGGTGTTCCGCTGGCCCGAGCTGAGGCACGGCGCGCCCCTCAAGCGGCTCCGCGGCTGCTGCCAGGCCGACGGCGCGGTGACCACCGAGCTCGTCTGCTGCAACCCGCACCACCTCAGCCGCCTCTGCGAGCTCGGTACGGGGCGGGGTGGGGGGGGGAGGGTATGATAGGGTAGGGGATGGAGATGGAGGTAGGGATCTGGGGCTAAGGCTGGAGTATGGTCTGGAGTCGGATGGATGTGGGAATGAGGGATGAGATCGGGGGCGGAGGTGGAAATGTAAATGTGGGGATGGAGGTTGGGGTGTAGGAATGGGGTCAGGGATGCAAACAACTTTTCCCCTCCAACAACAACAAAAAAATTCTTAACCCTCAAAAAGCTTTGAGATGTGGATGTGAGGATGCAGATGGGGATGGGATATAGGAATGGGGTTAAAGATGCAACCAGCTTTTCCCCCCCAAAAAAACTTCCCAGCCTCCAAATCCTTTGCATGCATTCTTAAAAAAAAATAAATCATAATTCCGATGCGAGGAGGGGGCAGCCGTCGGGGCCGAGCGGCGCTGCACCCCCCGGCCTCTCGCTCCCTGCAGACGCACAGCAGCGCCGGCGCCAGCGCCGCTTTGTTTACCCGACGGCCATCCCGTCTCGTCCCGTTCCGCCCAGCCCCGGCAGAGCGCCGAGAATGCCACTATCGTAGCGCCTATCGCTCTGTTTGTTCTTTCTCACGGCTCTGCCTTCATTTTCTCGGGACTTTTCTCCTTGCAGAGTCGCCCCCTCCGCCTTACTCCAGATATCCCATGGATTTCCTCAAGCCGATGGGTGAGTATGGCTTCTGCGTGCCGTGAAATGGGGGGGGGGGGAATGGGGGGAAACGAGTTGAAAGTGGGGAGAAACATTAAAAATGTGGAAAACGGATTAAAAATGGGGAAAACCAGCTATTTTTGATTAAAAACGTTGCATTGCCTTTGTCACCCCGATGGCTTTGGGGCTGCCTTAGGACCTTGTCTGCCCTCCAGGCAGTGAGGAAGGAAGAATTTGGGATGATGATGGCCACAGCTTGCAATGAGATGTGACACATGGGCTGGGGGTGGTGTGTGAGGCTGCAAGGGGCCTAATCCTGTACAGTCAGCTTGGGAAAATGAGGAAAAGTTGTGGAGGGTGTCAGGAAAATAGGACTTTTTTGATGCCAGGAGGAACCCCTTTTGGGGTTGACACCAGCAATTTTGTATCAGCTCCTGCTTGGCAGCACGTGGGGCTGAGGTGGGGAGGATTGAAAAAGGTGGAAGCCTGGGGGGCCAAAGCCATGTCCCCATGACTCCACATCCCCGTGTCTCCCATCCCCAAAGATGAGTGGGACCAGTGCACTGCTCAGTGCCCACGTGGTGATGCCCCTTGGCAGAGTGATTCCAAGATGCATTTTTGGAGAACGGCACTGGGTTTTTATTATGGTTTTGCCTACAAGTTTTAGTTTTTTTTGGCTTTTTTTTTTTTTTTTTGTCAGAAGATCAGTTTGCCTACAATCACTGCTGCACTTTTCAGGCCTGGCTGATGGAGTCAGGATGAGCCCCATGGGAGTGACTGGAATTGGCCTTTTCATTTTTGATTGTTTTCTTAGAAAATGAATGGAGGAAGCCCCAGTGCTGTGGTGACCTGGGTCTCGTGGTGGGATCCCATCCTGCCCCATAGCACCACTGGGTTTTCTGCTCTGCAAAACTCTAAGAGCAGTGCAAAGCCACAGGGAAAGAAGAGCTGCTGTTGGGTTGCACTCTACCACTTCCTGAAGGGGGGTTGTGGTGAGGAGGGGTAGGCCTCTTCTCCCTGATAAGTAATGACAGGACGAGAGGGAATGGCCACAAGTTGCGCCGGGGAAGATTTAGATTAGACCTGAGGAAGCATTTTTTTTCTGAAAGAGTGGTCAGGCACTGGAATGGCCTGCCTAGGGAGGTGGTTGAGGCACCATCCCTAGCGCTGTTCAAGAAGCGTTTAGATGAGGTGCTAAAGGACTTAATTTAGTAGTTGGGTAGAGATAGTGATAGGAGGATGGTTGGACTAGATGATCTTATAGGTCCTTTCCAACCTTATGAACTTATGAACTTATGGGTTGCAGAGCATAAGCTGTTTTGCTGTGGGGTGAAAAAACATGAGGGAAAAGTGAGTGGATTAATAGGAGGGGATTGGGGGGAGGCTCAGCATCCCATGCCCTGAGGTCTCCAAGATTTGTGGTTTGGAGACAGAGCGGCATTATTTCACCTGGATATGGGGATGCTTCCCACAAAAGTATGTGATATTTGAGATCATTCCTTTGTAACCTTTATTTCTCCCCATCCATGGGATGGATTGTGCTCTGCCAAGGGCTCTGCTCTGATGGACAAAAGGGTTAATGCCCACCAGAGATGCTGGGATCAATTTATTAGCACAGTTGAACTGTCCCATCTGCCTCTGCTAGGGCCTTGCTCTCAGCAGCCTAGCAACATAGCGACTGAGGGAGCTGGGGTTGTTTAGTCTGGAGGAGACTCAGAGGAGACCTCATTACACTCTACAACTTCCTGAAGGGAAGTTGTTTTGAGGAGGGGTTTGGCCTCTTCTCCCAGGCAACAAGTAGGAGCCGAGGAAATGACCACAAGTTGTACCAGAGCAGGTTTAGGTTAGATATAAGGAAAAACTTCTTTTCCAGTGAGAAGTTATATTTCATATACATATGTATATACTATATATATATAGTATATACATATACTTCCAGTGGTCAGGCACTGGAATGGTCTGCCCAGGGAGGTGGTGGAGTCACTATCCCTAGCAGCGTTCAAGAGGTGTCTGGATGAGGAGCTACAAGATATGGTTTAGTGCTTGTGGCAGCAATGGTGATGGGAGGACAGTTGGACTGGATGATCTTGTAGGTCATTTCCAACCTTGTGATTCTATGATTCTATTAATTAATAAATGTTGACATAAGGTAGCAAAACATGTGTGAACAGTGAAGCTGCAGAGCAATAACGTGCCATTTCGAAAGGAAAGGCGATGTGGACTGGCCAATAGGAAGTGATTAACGCTGCCAATCGGAAGCACTGCAGCAACTGGATTACTCATCAAAAAGCCTTCTTGTTTTTTTTTTCCCTTTTGAAAGAAAAGTCCATTTGGCAGTTGAACTGTGACCGAGGGTAACAAGGAGCTCGCAGTGTGTTGGTGCAGGTGACCGGGTCTTCCTCTGCAGCTTAGCCATGGGATTTTGTGTCCCAGGATCCACTTGTCCCTGCAGTGCTCCCTCAGTTCCCACCTATACGTTGAGCTCTTTGGGTTAGGTTAGTAAGGGACAGTACATGGCAGTGGGACAGTGCAATGCCCTTGACCTGGTACATCTTTGGATGCAGCACGGGACTTTGTTTTGGAGTGGTGTCCTCATTGGTTATTGGATAAATTGGATATTGGATATCCATTGGGCATTGGATAGGAGTAGCATCGCCCATGGAACTGGGAACGTGCTTCCAGCATTTCTCCATCATTAGAATCACAGAGGTTGGAAAGACCTCTAAGGTCAAGTCCAGCCATCGACCCACCCCCACCATGCCTGCTCATAGAGTCATTAAGTCTGGAAAGACCTCCAAGGTCATCAAGTCCAACCATACCATATAAGAGTGATGGAAATATGGAGCTCTGTGTGCTCTGTGTGAATCAACATGGGTTTTGGTGGTGGTCTACAGTACATTGTGGGATTACTATGTTCATGGAGGTGTTGAAGGTTCAGAGGGACTCAGCTTGAGGAAAGCAGGGGTGGAGCTGATGTGTTGGCTTTGTTGGGGTGGATTTGATGTCCATACACCTTGGGGTTGGGCTAGGTGATCTTCCAACCCAAACCATTTTCTACTTCTCTATGGCTTTGTGCAGAGCAGGAGCTGTGTTGGGAGCAAGATGGGCAGTGGTGCCTCCAAATAATCCAAATCCAACTTCCCCCAATAATCCAATACTTTATCCCATCCCTGTGTGGGACAGGAGCTGCTGACATTTTGGCAGTGCCTTCCCATGGCACTGATACATGCAGGAGCTGGAGGTTGGGTAAATTCTCAGAAGCAGCTGACATCTTGCAAGACTGGGAGCTGAGAGCTGTAAAGCAATGATGAAGGGGTGCTGTGCCTTTCCCCTGTGTGTTTTGTAGTGTTTTGGGAGGCTCCAAGTCTGTTTCATCAGGGACCTGTAGGGTAATCCTACATGCAGACAGTATCTGTAACCTGAGCAGCTGAAGTTGTCTTAGAGACACAGCATGGGGAATCTTCTGTCTGGGCTGGAAAGGGTTAAATAAAAGAAAATAGCACATTTCTTCAAAGAATAGCAAACACTTCAAGGCATTTAGAGTGTATACTGTACAGTGTTTCACAAGTAAGTCCATTTCCTGTCTCCTCTATTGTTTTCAATGTGATTAAGTGTATCCTGTTAAACTGTATATTCCTGTGAGGGCTGCAACTTCACTAATAGGAGGTTATGCACACAGGATTTTTTTTTTTCCATTGAGATTTCAGGGATAAAGTGTGGAAAATTGACTTACCAGTAGGAAGAGAACTATCTGAGCTCTCCTGGTGGTGGCCCTTGCTTTGAGATAGAGCAGTAAGCAAAGGAATGTTGTTAGGGACATCACCCTAATGAGGCCAAATTCCTCCAGCAACCTGCCAAGGGACTGGATGATCTCTCAGGGGCCTTCCAATCCAGCAGTTTGTGATTCGATGAACTGAGAGTTTGAGTGAACTTGGTGGATCATCCTTGTCTTCATCCCTGCTCAAGTGTGGTGTGTTCTTGGGGTTGTGTTCCCTGTGGCCATGACCAAAAAACTGTAGGAGCAGGGGACCAGTGTTAGCTTCTGGCTGTTGTCACCTGGAGCAGAGGGAGCAGATGCTTGCATGGCTGGAGATGAAGAGGTCCAAAGGCCTGGGAACAGAGAGGTAATGAGCACAGAGCCAGTGATTAAGCTTTGATTGTGGTGATGATTTAGAGTGGATGCCCCTTGATGAACTGCTGTATCTGTGCAGACAATTAGTAATTGCTTCCTGTTGAACACTCTGGAATGTTGTATGGGAACTGTTGAATCAGGGCCTGAACCACTGATTGATCACTTGAGGCAAGCACTGAGTCAGCCATGGGAGCAAAGGTGAAGGCAACTCAGCTGTGTAAATGGAAGGGGTGGAGTCTGGTTCCACCTCTCCCAGACCCCATTTAAGGGCTGACCACCAGAAGGGAGAGATCTCTTGTTGGAGATCCTTTTCCTGTAGAGTGTTGGGAATGCCTTGATAATCTGTGACAGGTGAGCCTTTCTCTATTTACTGGTTGTCTATATACCACCCAGATAAGCCACACAAAATGTACCATCCACCTCATTATCTTCTGTGGCTACTATTCTTTTGGGTTATTCACCCTACAATTGGCAAGCCATGCAGGCTTGGAAAAAAATAAATCATCCATGGATATGTCTTCCGTTTGGAATATCTCCAAGTGGGGAAGGGGGGAGAATGTTAACTCCTGGGACTTATGGGGTCACCCTATTATGGCTTAGCCACCATTGTCAAAAAATGGGGGCCCTTGCAGGTTATGGGGGCTGTTTCTCCTTCTCTGGCTCATTTAATGGATTATTGCCAGGGTTTAGATAAGGGTGTACTTATTACAAAGGAGCGTCGGCTTGCTGCATCTGCCCCTGGTAATGGCACTATACCAACTGGAAGTAACAAATAACAACATAGAATCTGAGAACTGACTATTGAGAGATTGTATCAAGAAATTAGAACAGCAATTGGGCACATTATCAACCAAAATAACAGGTCAAATGCCCCAATTAAGCAAATATGTAGATTTCAGTTGAGGACACAGGTCCCTGAGGTAACAGGCCTGGATACCTCAGAGGACAAGGTCTCTAAATCTCATCTCAAAGTGCCATCTATGATGGATCTGTTTGAGTTCCTCCCAATTATAACTCAGAAAATAACAGAAGTGCTAGATAGATGGTCAGGGGTGCCTCTTGACCAATGGCCCCCTGCTGGAACATGCTTGCATGTAGCAGCTCACCCATATGCAGCAAATGAGTTGAAGGGCCTAGTACAGTGGTTCCATCAAAAGCCTAGGGAAAGCATACCATCATGGCTCCTAAGACTATGGGATGCAGGAGCTGAAAGTGTATTAGTTAATGGGACAGCAATGTCCAAGCTAGCATCTGTAACTGTACACTCAGCCCTGAGGCAAAGATTATATGCTGCCATCCAGTATAATAATGAAAACCACTGTTATAGACTGTTAATACTGGTTTATGGTCCTCTACGGAGAACCTCCAAATGTACATTCAAGAATTGGGTATGAGAGAGGCCATGTGTTCTGATGCATTTGAAAGTCAAGACACGGAGAAGTTTATGGGAGGTATGAGAGACATGATATTGCAGCAAGCCCCTTCTCATTTTTATGGGGTGTTGGTCTCCATACTAAAACCTTTAGTAACTTCAGAGGCCATTATCCAACAAGCAGCCCAACTGGTAGCAGACCTGGGGGAAATGGAGTGCATACGAACTAGGTGCAATGTCCACATGGTGGAGGAAGCCGAGGCCTTCCCTATTAGAACCCAGAAGACTGCTCTACAAACACCCTGATCAGGCCCTATATGGGTGTCTTGGAAAACCATGTTCAATGATCTTGTATGGGCTGGGGTTGCATTTGCTAAAATCGATGGGTAGCCCAACCATGTTTTCTTGCAATTATGGAAACAGCTGAGAAATTATCAAAAATTTCAAAGTACTCCCAGAATATTGGGAGTACAAATAATACAAGAAGCACCTACTACAACCTGGAATTTGGCTAATTTTATAGTACCAAATAGGAGGAAAAAAAACTGTGCAGGTGTCTTGGGCTATGATGCCTGAGCCACCTGTGGTGAAAGATCTTGATCTGGAGAAATGCATGGAGTGACAAGGGGTGTTGGTTCCCTTAGGGTCTCTAGATGGGACCGGAGGCCCTCTGTAGAACTGTCAATAGTTTGGTCAGAAACAGATGTGCAAAGAGTAATGGCTTTAGCAGACACTGGTGTGGAAACATAGATTATATATGGAGACCCAACAAAATTTAAGGGCAATGGAGTGATGATTGGTGGGTTTGGGGGACAGACCATTCTGGTCACCCAAACATAGTTGAAATTGGGGGTTGGGCGTCTCTCATCCCGGGAGTATGAAGTGTTGATGGCACCAATCCCAGAATACATCTTGGGCATAGACATTTTATGGGGTCTGTCTCTCCAGATGATTGTGGGAGAGTTCAGACTTCAGCAAAGGTACATTAGTATTTGGGCAGTACAGACAATATTGAGAGGCCATGCAAAACATGAGCCTATATGTTTGCTGAAACTGCACTGGATTACTAATGTAAGACAGTATAGACACCCGGGGGGACAGGATGAAATATCAAGGATGGTGCAGGAACTAGAAAAAGTAGGCATTATTAGACCTGCACACAGCCAATACAGTTCCCCCATATCCAGCTTTTGCACTGGCCATGGAACATGGAGAATAACAGTGGATTATAGGGAATTGAGTAAGTTCATGAGGCTGTACCCAGTACTGCTTCCCTAATGGACACACTCAGTAGGGAAATCAAAACCTACCATTGTGTCCTGGATTTGGCCAATGCGTTTTTTAGTATTCCAATTGCTGAAGAATCGCAAGATCAATTTGTGTTTACATGGGGAGATAGGCAGTGGACCTTTTGGGTCCTGCCAGAGGGGTACGTGCATCTGCCAGCACATTGTCATAACTTGGTGGCACGTGACCTAGCTAATTGGAGGAATCCTAATAACGTCAACCTATGCCACTACGTTAATGATCTCCTGTTAACATCTGACTAACTGAAGGTGGTAGGAGAGGTGGCAGAGTCATTAACTGCCTACCTAGGTGAAAGAGGATGAGCTATAAATCCTCAAAAGATGCAACGTCCAGGCCTATCTGTAAAATTTCTGGGGGTAGCCTGGTCAGGAAAGACCAAAGTGCTACCTAGTGTCATTGTAGATATGGTACAGGCATTCCCAGTCCCTACAACACCAAAGCAGCTGCAAGAATTTCTAGAAATATTGGGATATTAGTGTTCCTTTATACCTCCTTTAGTGCAGCTGCTGAAACCTTTTTACAGATTCACCAAAAAGGGCCAATCAAGGGATTGGGGGAGAACAGAACAGGATGCCCTCCAGCAAGCAAAACAGGTGGTTAAACAAGCCTGGGCATTGGGTATATTGGATCCTACCCTCCCAGCCCAATCGAATGTCCATGTTACTCAGGATGGCTTTGACTGGGGCCTGTGGCAATGTCAGAGTTCTGTTTGATCCTCCACTGGTTTCTGGTCTCAGGTCTGGCATGGAGCAGAAGAGAGGTATAGTATGATTGAAAAACATCTATTGGCTGCCTATTCTGCATTGCGAGTGGTAGAGCCAATAACCTAGATTGCTCAAGTCATAGTTAAGACCACTCTGCCAATTCACGTGTGGGTAAGAGCTCTGATCCACCTTCCTAAGACGGAGTGGCCCAGGCAGAGACAGTGGCACAATGGGTTGCCTATCTCAGTCAGAGGAGTAGTCTGTCTTCCTCGCTGTTGAAAGAAGAGCTCCAGAAGATTCTAGGCCCAGTGACGTATCACAGTGATGCACCAAAACAAACCTTGGTTGCTCCGCCACAGAAGAGTCCCATCCAGGACGGAAAATATCCCATTCCTGAAGATGTCTGGTGCATGGATGTGTCTAGCAAGGGCAACCCAAGTAAGTGCAGTAGCATGCCATTCTGCCGCTGAGTCAATATGGTTCGAAGAGGGGGATGGTCAGAGCTGTGGGGCGTGTGGATGGTTATAACCAGAGAACCTGGTTATAGTGTTCTGATTATTTGCACAGGTACTAAGGCTGTTTACCAGGGGCTCACTCTTTGGATTGCACAGCGGGCTACCCAGGATTGGACTATCCACTCCCGACCGATCTGGGGTAAAGATATGTGGTTAGACATGTGTCATGGTTTTATGATTTTTGGTACTGGTATTCCACATCATAACATCATGTAGTGCATTTAGAGTTAAAGAGTTAATGCTCCAGCTCCGTGGATCATCAGTAGTTCCAGGTATACCTGTCTCAGAAGAGAAGAAGAACTCCATTCCCCAGAGGACTTTGCGATGCTTTGCGTTCTTACGTGTTTACGCTCAGAGGGAAAGATAATAACTGTCTGTGGTCACAGGACACTCTCTTTCCTTTGGGATCGACTCAGCAGTGGGTGCTCGCTGCCGTCCGCCTTCAGCGTTAGCGTAAGGCCTTCGGTTTATCGGACACACTCTCTTGCTCATTTTATTTGATTTATTAGCTTTAATTCCAATTATATTGTATTATATTGTGTTATTTTGCTTTCCGATATCTTATTTAGTAAATTAGCTTTCCTCCTCAGATCGTTGCCGCTGTTTTGTTTCTAGGCCCATCTCCCTTTTCCCTTTTCCCTTTCCCCCTTCCCCTTTCCTGGGGCGTGGGTCCGTGGGTCCCCTGCACCAATCGTCACGGAACCGGGCCGAACCTGCCCGTAAACCGTTGACATTTTTGGCGCCCAACGTGGGGCAAAACCAGCTGCTTTAGCCGGTCAGAGACATACTTTTAGAGTGAATCTCTGTCTCTCGTTAGCAGGCTTATCTGTACTGTAGGTGCTGTACGGCAAAACACAACCTTGAAGTCTGGGCGTACTGCCAGTTGTCCTGGGATATTTGTAAACTTTTTGGGTACTGCCAGCTAGTTTTAGAAAAGAGAAAAAAAAAATGCTTTCTCTTTTTAAACTGGTCTTAAAGGGACTGCATTTCATCGGTTTTTCCCTTGTAATGTTCAGAACGTACTGGGACTTAATTAAGTTTGCCAGTCTGATCCATGGAGCTTGGTCTCTGTATGATAAACTAAAAACACTGATGGAAATACCTTCCTGGCTTCTGTATACAATGTGGCATTCAGTTCCAGAGGGAGTAACTCCAGATGAAGTTGCTAACTCTATGGAACTTGTGATTTTTAAACAGACTCCTGGCCACTCCTTTGAATTCATTATGCGTTTTCTGAACGCCCATCCAATGCTTGTTATGATTGTGGTGTCAGTCTCCCTGAATGTACTTTTACTCAGTATTTGTATTTATAATATTTTGAGAAAACCCTCCCCAGAGCCAGAGAATACTGACTGGCAGGGAGTTTGGAGGGACTTAGGAGAGACTTTAGAGAAATGGGCATCACCGGTGTCATGGAACTTTTCTCCTGAACACCTGCAAGATCCTGAGAACTTAAGCAGATATTTGAGACAGGGATGTTGCGGCTCAAACAGATCTGAGGAGGCCCAAATTATTTGGGGCCTGGCTTATGCTTACTGGGCCTTATTCAATACTATCCCAGAGAGGCATAGAGTTTCTGAAATAGAGCGAGAGAGTCTCCGAGCCGAAAGGGACAGTTTCCTGATCCAGAAAGAGAGTCTTTTAACTGACAATCAGACTCTCCAATCCGATAGAGACGCCCTCCAGTCTCAACAAGAAGCTCTCCAGACCGAGAAAATCACCCTCCAGACTGAGAGAGACACCCTCCAATCTGAGAGAGACACCCTCCAGAATGAGAGAGACACCCTGCAGTCTCAACAAGAAGCTCTCCAATCCAGCGTGGATGCCCTCAAGACCGAGAGAGATGCCCTCCAGACTGAGAAAGACACCCTCCAGTCTCAACAAGAAGCCCTCCAGACCGAGAGAGGCGCCCTCCAACCTGAAAGAGACACCCTCCAGTTTGAGCGAGACACCCTCCTGTCTGAACGGTACTCCTTCAGAACTGAGTGAGGTACCTACCAGCCACAATATCCCCCACCTGGCTGGGGGGCAGGGGCAAGGGATAATAGAGTGTATTGGACTGTGTGGATTCGATGGCCTGGCACATCAGAACCACAAAAATATAAGGCCCTGGTGGACACTGGTGCACAGTGCACTCTAATGCCCTCGAGTCACCAAGGGACAGACTTAATCTATATTTCTGGAGTGACTGGGGGTTCCCAAGAGTTAACCATGTTGGAGGCTGAAATAAGCCTCACTAGTAAAGACTGGCAAAAACATGCTATTGTGACTGGCCCAGGGGCTCCGTGTATACTTGGTATTGATTACCTCAAAAGGGGATATTTTAAGGATCCCAAAGGGTATCGATGGGCCTTTGGAATAGCTGCTGTGGACGCAGACAACGTTAAGCAGCTGTCTGCTTTGCCTGGCCTATTAGAAGATCCGTCTGTTGTGGGGTTGCTCCAAGTGGAGGAGCAACAAGTACCGATTGCTACAAAAACGGTGCACAGACGGCAGTACCGCACCAACAGGGATTCCTTGCTCCCCATTCATAACCTGATTCGTCAGCTAGAGAGCCAGGGAGTGATCAGCAAAACTCACTCACCTTTTAACAGCCCCATATGGCCGGTGCGTAAAGCCAGTGGAGAATGGAGGCTGACGGTAGATTACCGTGGCCTGAATGAAGTCACACCCCCTCTGAGTGCTGCTGTGCCAGACATGCTACAACTCCAGTATGAACTGGAGTCAAAAGCAGCCAAGTGGTATGCCACCATTGACATTGCCAATGCCTTCTTTTCAATTCCTCTGGCCACACAATGCAGGCCACAGTTTGCCTTCACCTGGAGGGGCGTCCAGTACACCTGGAACCGTTTGCCCCAGGGGTGTGGAAGCACAGCCCAACTATTTGTCATGGGTTGGTCCAAACTGCATTGGAGCAGGGCGGTGCTCCTGAGCACTTACAATACATTGATGATATCATTGTGTGGGGCAATACAGCAGGAGAAGTTTTTGAGAAAGGAGAGAGAATAATCCAGATCCTTCTGCGAGCTGGCTTTGCTATCAAGCGAAGCAAAGTGAAAGGGCCTGCATAGGACATTCAATTCCTAGGTATAAAGTGGCAAGATGGACGTCATCACATCCCTACAGATGTGATTAACAAAATCACTGCCATGTCTCCACCCACAAGTAAGACAGAAACCCAAGCTTTTCTGGGTGTAGTGGGCTTTTGGAGAATGCATGTTCCAAACTACAGTCTCATTGTGAGCCCTCTCTATCGGGTGACGCGGAAGAAGAATGATTTTGTGTGGGGCCCTGAGCAGCAGCAGGCTTTTGAGCAAATTAAGCAGGAGATAGCCCGTGCTGTGGCCCTGGGGCCAGTGCGGAAGGGACAGGATGTAAAGAACATCCTCTACACTGCTGCTGGAAAGGAAGGTCCCACTTGGAGTTTGTGGCAAAGAGCTCCTGGAGAGACCCGAGGCCGACCCCTTGGATTCTGGAGTCGGGTGTACAGGGGGTCTGAGGACCGCTACACTCCAACTGAGAAGGAGATCTTAGCCGCGTACGAGGGGGTTCGAGCTGCTTCCGAAGTAATCGGTACTGAAACGCAGCTCCTTCTGGCACCTCGATTGCCAGTGCTGAACTGGATGTTCAAGGGAAAGGTTCCCTCTACCCATCATGCTACTGATGCCACTTGGAGTAAGTGGATTGCGCTGATTACACAGCGAGCTCGGATGGGGAACCTCAGTCATCCAGGAATCCTAGAAGTGATCATGGACTGGCCTGAAGGTAAAAAGTTTGGAACAACACCAGCAGAGGAGGTGTCACGTGCCAAAGAGGCCCCACCATATAATGAACTACCAGACAATGAAAAGAGATATGCCCTGTTCACAGATGGATCCTGTCGCATTGTGGGTAAGCACCGCAGATGGAAATCTGCTGTGTGGAGCCCCACACGACGAGTTGCAGAGGCCACTGAAGGAGGAGGAGAATCAAGTCAATTTGCAGAGGTAAAGGCTGTCCAGCTGGCCTTAGATATTGCTGAACGAGAGAGGTGGCCAGTGCTTTGTCTTTACACTGACTCATGGATGGTGGCAAATGCTTTATGGGGGTGGTTACAGCAATGGGAACAAAATGGTTGGCAACGGAGGGGTAAACCTATTTGGGCTGCTGAACTGTGGAGAGACATTGCTGCCCGAATAAAGAATATGGCTGTAAAGGTGCGCCATGTAGATGCTCATGTTCCTAAGAGCCGGGCAACTGAGGAACAACAAAATAACCATCAGGTAGATCGAGCTGACAAAGTTAAGGTGGCTCAAGCAGACTTGGACTGGCAACACAAGAGTGAATTATTTTTAGCTCGATGGGCCCATGAGACCTCTGGCCATCAAGGAAGAGATGCAACATATAAGTGGGCTAGAGACCGAGGGGTGGACTTAACTATGGATGCTATTGCACAGGTTATCCATGACTGTGATACATGCGCCACAATTAAACAAGCCAAGAGAATGAAACCTCTTTGGGGGGAAGGGCGATGGCAAAAGTATTAATATGGGGAGGCGTGGCAGGTTGATTATATCACCTTGCCACGATCTCGTGATGGTAACTGTTGTGTGCTCACCTTGGTGTAAGGAACCACTGGGTGGCTTGAAACATATGCAGTACCCCATGCTGCCACCTCAAACACCATCTTAGGGCTCAAGAAACAAGTCCTGTGGCGACATGGCACTCCAGAGAGAATTGAGTCCGATAATGGGACTCATTTCAAAAATTCTCTTGTAAATACTTGGGCCAAAGATCATGGCATTGAATGGATTTATCATATCCCCTATCACGCACCAGCTTCTGGTACAATTGAAAGGTACAATGGGTTGTTAAAAACCACGTTGAAAGCAATGAGTGGCGGAACATTTAAGCACTGGGAGAAGCATTTGGCAGAAGCCACCTGGTTGGTCAACACTCGAGGATCCATCAATCGCGATGGTCCTGCCCAATCCAGATCTCTACCTACTGTAGAGGGAGATAAGGTCCCTGAAGTACATGTAAAGTACATGTTGGGAAAAGCAATTTGGGTCCTTCCAGCTTCTGGAAAGGGTAAACCTCTCCGTGGAACTGTTTTTGCTCAGGGACCTGGGTCCACTTGGTGGGTGATGCAGAAGAATGGGGATGTTCAGTGTGTACCACAAGGGAATTTGATGTTGGGGGAGTGCAGTCGGTAATTCCATGTATATACATATATATGTTGTGTGTATTTAATGCATGTTAATCATTGTTCTTCTATACATATATATCAAACATGATGTAGTGATGTGGAATAAGGGGTGGAATGTCATGGTTTTATGATTTTTGGTACTGGTATTCCACATCATAACATCATGTAGTGCATTTAGAGTTAAAGAGTTAATGCTCCAGCTCCGTGGATCATCAATAGTTCCAGGTATACCTGTCTCAGAAGAGAAGAAGAACTCCATTCCCCAGAGGACTTTGCGATGCTTTGCGTTCTTACATTTTTACGCTCAGAGGGAAAGATAATAACTGTCTGTGGTCACAGGACACTCTCTTTCCTTTGGGATCGACTCAGCAGTGGGTGCTCGCTGCCGTCCGCCTTCAGCGTTAGCGTAAGGCCTTCGGTTTATCGGACACACTCTCTTGCTCATTTTATTTGATTTATTAGCTTTAATTCCAATTATATTGTATTATATTGTGTTATTTTGCTTTCCGATATCTTATTTAGTAAATTAGCTTTCCTCCTCAGATCGTTGCCGCTGTTTTGTTTCTAGGCCCATCTCCCTTTTCCCTTTTCCCTTTCCCCCTTCCCCTTTCCTGGGGCGTGGGTCCGTGGGTCCCCTGCACCAATCGTCACGGAACCGGGCCGAACCTGCCCGTAAACCGTTGACAACATGGAATGCAGTTAAACACAGAACTGTATGTGTTTATCATGTTTCTGGTCACCGACCCCTACAGTTACCAGGAAATGATGAAGCTGACACACTGGCCTGAGTTACATGGGTTGAGAATTCACTGCGAACAACACCTGCTGGATACACGAAAAGCTGCGGCATGCTGGACAGAAGACAATGTGGGCAGCTGCTAAAGCATGTGGACTTGCCTGTACAACTATCCGACATAGCTCAAGCATGCTGAGACTGTGATGCTTGCTCCAAGATGAGACCAAGGTTGTTGCCTGAAACAACAGTCCATCTTGCTAGAGGACATCCTCTACGTAGATGTCAAGTTGATTACATTGGGTCCCTCCGTCGATCTTAGGGGGTGAGATATGCCCTAACCTGTGTCGACACAGCAAGTGGGCTTATGCCGTCCTATCCAGTACCAAGAGCGAACCAGGCATACACCATAAAAGCACTCACGAGATTGATGGCTGCCTATGGGATGCCACAAGTCATTGAGAGCGACCAAGGGACTCACTTTATGAGTGCAATGATACAGTGCTGGGCAGAAGAGAACAACATCAAGTGACGATTCCACCTGCCATACAATCAAATGGGGGCAGGCCTTATTGAGTGTTATAATGGTATTCTCAAGGCTGCCCTGAAGACAGACTCTCAGTCCCTGCAGGGGTGGACAAAGAGACTTCAGGGAACCCTGTGAGACCTGAATGAAAGACCTAGAGATGGCAGACCCAGTGCCTTGAAAATGCTGCATAGAACATGAGCCTCCCTGCTTAGGATCCAAATCACAGGCACCAATAACCGGGTAAGACCTCAGACTGTCAATGACAACTGTCTTCTGCTCCCTGCCCCTGAGAACCTTAAACCAGTCATCCATAGAATAAAATGGCCTTGGAAGGTGCAGGTAGGACCATGGTGGTGTGGCCTACTTGCACCTTGGGGGAGTTTACTGGAGTTGGGTGGTTTGGTAGTGCCTCAGGTAATTGGTACATGGCTTGCCAATATTGTGGTCAACACTCCAGTCTTTATTGCTAGAGGGACCCATATCATGTCCCTGTGGCAGATCAGGACACCCCCTTTGGTGCCTGATATAGTCGTGCAGCCACAGACATCTGGCCAAAAGGTTTGGTACAGGCAGCCAGGGCATGCCCCTGTACAAGCTGAAGTGTTGACCCAAGATAGGAATATGGCCTATATCTTGCCCTGGCAGGTAGACTTTCACATGAAGTCACACAAAATCTACCATCCTCCTTTTTATCTTCTGTGGAAGGGCTGCTCTGGGGTTGTGATGAACAAACCCCCCAAAAGAAGGCTCCTTCTCCCCCTCTCAAGTGCAAGTTTTTTTTATTCCTTGTGATTGGAGTTTTTTTTTTTTTTAATCAAAGGTTTCCTCCACCAAAGAAGCCTGGAAGCAGACCCTTTGATGATCATTGATCACTCTTTTCTCTTCACAAATGTAGTTGTAGCTATTGAGCATAATGAGGAGCTGACAGGAGAGTTGACTCATGGAGGGACATGGTTAGCTACACAAGCCATGAAACAAAGACAAGTGCCTTGACATGAAAGAGCATTTGTTTTGCACTTACTATGATTTACAGGAATCTCTGCTCTGCATGCAGAAGTTCAGTGCTGAAAAGTCCCAACTGGAGGGACACAGTAAAGAAAGGGAAATAGACACCATTTGCAATGATTCTCTGAAGCCAATTTACTCATTTTTTTTTCTTTTTTCCTGACATATTTAAGTTAACACATGGATGTCCAACCTTTTGGTTCACCTGGGCCATGCTGAGTGAAGAGGAATTGTCTAGGGCCACGTCTACAAAGATTGCTCCAAAAGCAATGCCTCCTAATTATTTCAATGAAAACTATGACATATGCAAAGAGCAAAATAGTGCTATTTGATAGAGCAAATTCTCAGCTACAAAACACTTTTTCAGCACAGTTACCTCCGTTATCTCTGTGTTTCCACCAGCAATGAACAGGAGCCTGCGTGCTGTGCTCATAACAATCTGCTCCAGTGGAGGTGACCTGCTGTTGCCTCTGCTGAAACACACCACCCACTGCTTCACTGTGCTTACGTGCACTCTTTGGTCTCCATAAACATTCAGTAAGCATTGGTGAATGTCAATGGGTGCCATTTTTTCTGCATGGAGGAATTCAATGATACACCTTTGCATACATACTTACATGTCAGATGCCATTCTGTCATACTGCCCCTCTGCTGGCATCTGTCAGTAAAATGCAGGAGGAATCCATCCCACCATGAACTGTGTCGCTGCCTCTTATCTTGCTCACACAAAAGGGATTTGGATTTTTCAGGTGATGTCCAGCCTCGTGGTACCAATGTGGTGGGGATGGGTTGATGGTTGGACTTAGTCATCTTAGAGGTCTTCTCTAACCTGTTCCTGTTGGAATGTGTTCATGGGTATGGGGCCACCACTGTGAGTGATTGGGCAAGGGTTATCCAAATTGAGTAGCCCTTTGCTCCCATGTCAGTGCTGGTGTTTGGTGGGAAATCCCAGTCCAAGCATTCCAGAGGAATGAACTAGAGGAGGGGGTGTGGTGGTAGGAAGAGAATGGGCGGACCTTTCTGGGCAAGGCTCTCCAGATGTGTCAATCTCTGCAGTTTAAATACTTCTGCAATTGAGTAGTGTAATTGACACATATTCATAATATCACTGGGAAAAGATCCAGTTAGAGGTATTTAAAAGCCTAATCAGGAGTGGTGGTATTCCCAATTCCAGATAGCTTCTGACTGAATCAGATGGGAGCAGTGTCACGGTGTTATCTGTGACAGTAACCCAAGGGAAACCGAGAAGGGAGAGAGGCGAGAAAAAGAAACTGCGTCAGTGGCCGCACAGCGGGAAGAAATGGGTCTACAAGAAGACAATGGCACGATCTGAGAAGGAACGGTAACTTTACTAAATATAATAAAATTGAACAATTGAGAGAGAGAGAAAATTTCCAAACCAAAAGCTGTGAGCTTACGTTAAGGAGGAAAACTGCAGGGGAAGCACACGTGCTGAACCTCCACTGCAGCCCAGAGGAACGCACCCAGGCAGAGCACCGCCTGGCATCGGATGCGGAGCTCCGCCCCTCTGCTGCTCCCACAGCATTAACTCCTTAACTGCTGCATGATGCTCTGATGTGGAATACCGGCATCAAAAACACAAAACCATAACAAGCAGTCAGGCAGATCCACAGCGCAATGTGTTCTTTAGAAGTCACTTGATTACAGGAAAACTTTTATCTATGTCAAAAGAAAACAAAGCAAAGCAAAAGATCCCCTTCCCACCTCCCCCCCCCCCCCCCCCCCTCTGGTTTTTATGAACTTAGCACTGGGACAAGGCTGAGAGCTGGAAACCTACAGAGACTTTGGCTTTTCTGCCTGTGGGTTGCACAAGTTGCTTTAAACTCCACTGGAACCTTGAAATGAGCTGAGATGTTCTTCCTCAATGAAAAAGAACTTTTTCATTTTTTTTTCAGTTATTTATTTGTTCTTCACAATAAGTTTGCACAATGCCCTTGGTCCTGTTGGTCCCCCAGGCAGCTGTCATGCAACCATAGAAAATAATAATAAACCACCGATAGCAGTGAATGAAGGGGGTGCTTGTCAGTGGTTTACCAGGCTGGTTCAGCCCGGTTCTGCAACAACTGCTGTGGGGGACCCGCAGACCCACGCCCCAGGAAAGGGGAAGGGGGAAAGGGAGATGGGCCTAGAAACAAAACAGCGGCAACGATCTGAGGAGGAAAGCTAATTTAGTAAGATCGGAAAGTAAAATAACACAATATAATACAATATAATTGGAATTGAAACTAATAAATCAAATAAAGTGAGCAAGAGAGAGTGTCCGATAAACCAAAGGCCTTATGCTAACGCTGAAGGCAAGACAGCAGCGAGCACCCACTGCTGAGTCGATCCCAAAGGAAAGAGACAATCTGTGACCGCAGACAGTTTTTATCTTTCCCTCTGAGCGGAAACACGTAAAAATGCAAAGCATCGCATGGTCCACTGGGGAGTGTAGTTCTTCTTCTCTTCTGAGACAGGCATATCCGTAACTATCGATGATCCACGCAGCTAGAGCATTAATTCTTTAACTCTTAATACACTACATGATGTTATGATGTGGAATACCAAGACCAAAAATCATAAAACCATGACAGTGCTTAATAACGAAGTATGGGCATGCATGTTTCCAGCACTGGTCAGCAGCATTGTTTGCTGGGATGTGGAAGTACTTGGAGCTTGCTGGGACTCCTCCAAGAATTTAGGTGCTGTGGATATCAGGGTCCGAGTGGATTGCTCTCGGGCGGGGAGCACGACAGGACTCAATAAATGAATGATCAGGCTTCAGTTTATTACCCCGACAGCCTTATTCCTATAGTGTTTAAGACAGGGGCGTACAGAGAATAGCACACAATCATTGGCTGAGAGCCTCAGAGAAAGACAACTTTAAGCAGTTCCCAACAATTAACAGCAGTGAGAAACCGTCCTGAGGGAGGTAACTCTTGTTATCATCCTAATCCTAAGAAACCAGGCAGGAATGCGTCGGCAGCGGATGTGAAAGGCAGTGCTGGCAGGGTGTCCCCTGTTTCAAAGTGCACTTTTCCTCTCCCACTCGCCACAGACCATCTCCTGCTTTTACTTTTCTCAAGGTTCAAACAGTGTAGTTTCCTTTGAGCACCATATCAGCGTGGCCAGTGCATAACACAGAGCACAAAGGGAACACCTGCTAGCTAAACAGAATAGACTACCAAGGGCAGCTTATTCTAAAAATACCTATAGTTACAATTATCAACAGTCCTGTGAAGCCTTCTTCACTGAAAGCAGGGTGAACAACATAATCACAGAAGTTTCCCATAGACATCTTGGCAACTTGGGTTGCTCAGCTGAAGCAGTTCATGTCCACTTTGAGTTGTTTGTCACTTGGCCCAGGAGCATCATGACCTCCTATCAACATCTAATACTTTTCCATGAGTATATAGTCTGTGCTGCAGTGCAAACTGTGCTCATACATATCACCGTGACTTCCCTGCTCCTGCAGCCATTTCCCAACATTTAGGAAGGGTTATGTTTGCTCTGAGGAGCTCATAAAAACCACAGTTTTAAGTCGATACAGGATTCCTGAAGAGTTACTCAGCCATTGGTGTCCTGGTCATGAAGCAGCCCTGGTGGTCTGCAAGTTGCATATTTTGCAGGATTTTGGCTTTTGTGCTGCAAAATTTCCTTTTTTTTTTTTGGGGGGGGGGGGGGGGCACAGATTTCCTAGGGTGTGTGTTTTTGGGTGAGTTTGCAGTAGGGTTCACTGCTGAGATAGGGCCAGGTCCCAGCCATGGCACTGGTTTCCTTGAAGGAGGTGGCATGGGACCATGAGGTAAACTCATTGTAGCATCTTGGGGTCTTTGAATCATAGAATCGCTGAAGTTGAAAAAGACCTCCAAGATCCCCAAGACCAACCCACCCCACCATACCCACTGACCATGTTCCCAAGTGCCACATCTCCACAGTTCTTGACCACCCCCAGGGCCATTCCCACATCTCACTATGCCTGTGAGCATTGCCGCAGAGAAGAGCCTTTTTTTAGCTCATTGCTGCTGTTTTTTCTCATCCAGGTCCATCTCCCCACATTTTTCCCTTCCCCCCTTTCCCCTTTCCTGATGTGTGGGACCATGGGTCCCTTTGTCCCCTGTCATTGAACTAGGTCGAACAGGGCTGAACCGTGACAGAAACTAAGGATACTTTTCTTAAAAGGTATATACTTGGAGTGTCTTTTTCTTTATCCCTCCTCAGGCACCAGGAACTATTGGCTCAAACCCCACCACTAGAGTTAGAGATCTCAGAGATAGGTTGGGTTGGGTTGAGTTGGACAATACCTTAAAGACTCTCAAATTCCAACCCCTTGCCATGGGTAGGGCCACCTCCCAACAGACCAGGTTGCCCAGGGCCCTGTCCAGCCTGACCGTGGGTACTTCCAGGGTGCTGAGGGTGTCAGGGTGTGTGTGGAGAGTATCATGAAGAGATGGACCTCATGATGTTGCATCACTTCTGGATCATGATACCTCCACAGTCCTCAATTTCTCCTTTTCCATTTTTTCTCCCCCTGTAGATTCGCAAGTTCTTCAGGAGCTGGGGGATCACTCATACTGGTGCATGGTGGCATACTGGGAAGAGAAGATGCGCGTGGGTCGGCTGTACTCTGTCCAAGAGCCCTCCTTGGATATCTTCTATGATCTACCTCAGGGGAATGGCTTCTGCCTTGGGCAACTCAGCTCAGACAACAAAAGCCAACTGGTGCAGAAGGTGCGCGGCAAGATTGGGTATGGCATCCAGCTCACCAAGGAGGTGGATGGCGTGTGGGTCTACAACCGCAGCAACTACCCCATCTTCATTAAGTCAGCCACACTGGACAACCCCGATTCCAGGACATTACTGGTGCACAAAGTGTTCCCTGGTTTTTCCATCAAGGCTTTCAATTATGAGAAGGCATACAGCCTGCAGAGGCCAAACAACCACGAGTTCATGCAGCAGCCATGGACTGGATTTACTGTGCAGATCAGCTTTGTGAAGGGCTGGGGCCAATGCTACACCAGGCAGTTCATCAGCAGCTGCCCGTGCTGGTTGGAGGTTATTTTTAATGACCAGTGACATGAGATGGAGCAGACTCATAATATATAAAAAATATATAAAAATACTACTTTGCTGCTATTACTTCCATCTGAGTGCTTGCTTTTCATGCAACCTTCTTGTTTTTGTTTTGTTTTGTTTTGTTAGTTGTTTTTTCTGATTTTAAGAAATAGCTTATAGAAAGATTTTCACCCAGGTATTTTGATAAGTAATTCTATTTTAAAAAAGTGTGAACAACCAGTAACTCAGAAGGGCCAGTAAAGGGTAGAGTGGGAGCAGATTGCATACAATAATCATTTCCCACTTCCAAAAGGATTATCCTATGTGATGGATGGGTTGGGAGCCACTTGCTCTTGGGTAGCGTGATGGGATCCTCGTATTTTTCACACTCCCCAATACCAATGCTGGTGGCACCCAACCAACCCCCTCCCCAGCAGCGCTAACCCAATGTAGCCACCACCAATGGTGCACAAACTTCCCACCAGGTCTTATTCCACCCGTGCAGTTTTTGTCATTGAGTTTTGTCATTGGGTCATTGCTCTGTTTGTGACTTGTCCCTGTGTCCATCCTGTACGCTGTCCATCCATACACTCATCCTTCCATCATTTTATCATCATGGATTGATACAAGGGGAGAAAACAATGACAAAGAAACCATGCATGCCTCATGCTTTCCAATTGGAGCTGAGATATGACATGACATAAGCCTGAAAAACAACAACCCACAAAGCAAAACAAAACAAAAACAAATGGGGAAGAAAATGTGTTGAGGATAGTTGGTCTGTTGGAACCTGTTGAATTAAGTTATCCTGGTACAGTTGTATCTGGAGATGCCGTTATGCTTTCATTTCTTCTTGAATTCATACATGCGTATGATGCTTTTACACTGTTCTTAGCTCAATGAGCATGTTTAGACCTTAACACAAGCTATTTTTCTAAATACAAAGGTTTAAATGAACAAGAGAGCATTCACATCGGAACTTTGGTATTGTAGTGCTTTGGAAAGAAAACACAAAAAAGGACTCCTTAAAAAACCCTGAGATTTATTAAAGAAAAAAAGTATTTTATGTTATACATAAATATATTATTACTTGTAAATACAAAGACGTTTTATAAGCATCATTATTTATGTATTGTGCAATGTGTATAAATGAGAAAAATAAGAAAAGACGCACTTTGCTTTAATATAAATGCAAATAACAAATGCCAAATTAAAACAAAACAAAACATGAAATTGGTGTTTTTTTTCTATGAGTGTTCTCATCCAGATGAATGTTTTTTTTTCTAAAGGAATTTATGTTCCATGAAAAAAATAAAAACATACACTTGACTCATGGTGCAGAGTGTCTTTGTTAGAGGTGGGGAGGAGCTGCAGGAGGGGTATTCCCGTCGCTTGTTATTTCAGCTCGAGCATACTGCCATGGCAGCAGCCCAGTGCTCATCCTATACCATCCCTAAAATACAATGGCTTTGTGGCCAGTGTGTGGTCTGGGCTGGTCCACAGCTTTGACTGGTACTTTGTGTCACATCCAATGTCCACATGTCCTCGGCAGGAGGGAAGTCCCTACAGCTGGTTGAACCTTCAGTGAAGGCAAATCTCTGCATGGAAACCACCAGTTCCTTTGAGCCTGGAGGCTTTGGAGGGGTGCAGTATCTGTGTCTTGGACCCTACTGGCCTTCACGAGGTGGATGGATGTGGTGGTGGATGAGTCTTTGTGAGCATCAGGACCAGGTTCACCTGACAGTGCGCCTTTCTGTTCAACATGCCCTACCCAAAGGGATTTATCGAGATACAATATTTGGTCTGCTCTGAATGGACTGTGCCTTCAGCTAGATTCCTTTCAAAGGCTTCAAAATGGCTTTGGATGTACCCACCTGTCTTGCTTGGTGTACCCAAGAGAACAGACATTGGGGTGACTTAATCTACAGTCCAATATACCTCATTTCCTTTCCATTCTGTTCCAGAAGGCTTGAAATACTCAGTAACCTCATCACATCTCCACGGTCCAGTGGTCAACCAGAGACAACAGTAAGCATGGGAGGCTCAAAGAGGAATGCTCCGGACTGTTCTGTGGTACTAATTTGGGATGATTTAAATCAGTCCATTCTGGTTAACCATAAGCTCACTCTGTACTGAGGTTCCAGCATAATTGGCACTAAATCTTCTGATGATATCCTGCATCCCAGTCAAGTATGGCACAATTGCACCTTTTTTTTCAACTGTTGCTGAGTGGTAATTGAAGAGTACAATAAAGTAGGGTCAAAGCATGCCACTTTTTGCTGATAAATCATATGTAGAACCTGCTCAAACTGTCAACTGCTGATCAATGATAGTGCCTGCGATGGGTGATGTCGGACAAAGGGAAAACTCCACCACCTTGAGATTACTGGAGCAAGTGGTTTCCATGGGGCAGAGACAGGATCCCTACTTTACTTGGGTGATTCTCTGCATGGGACTCATTCCCTATCCCTCCCAAGGACCCCAAGGAATCAGCAGGCTCTTGTCTTGCAGGTTCTCATCAAGTCAATTGGGCGAAGGGACTCATGGAGATGTCAGGGCAATGGGGTGGTTACAGAATGGCAGCTCCACACATTCCAAGACCTTGGGAGGGTATTTGCTTTGTGCTGTACTTTGCCCCTAGTGTTCACCAGTGGAAAGTTGCATAGGTGGAACTTCTTAATCTGAAAACATTAGCTCAGCCACATTTAGGTATTTATGCTTATTTGAGTTTGCAGGAAAGCAAAAGTGGGGAAGAACCAGCTTAAGGTGAGTTAATAAAAAACACCTGCATGTGGAAACAGCATTTTCTTTGTGTTTTCTTCATGTGTTTAAATATATGTAATGGTTGGAGACAGAGCCTTGATACCACCAGGCCACGTGATGCCACCTGTCTAGGTCCTAGTGGAATACAGACACCTGCGCACCCACACATTGGCACAGTGCAGTAGAGAGACAAGCCTGAGCATGATAGTGACCTTAAAAATCATAGAATCGCAGAACCATAGAATGGTTGGGAGGGACCTTAAAGATCATCCAGTTCTAACCTCTGCCATGGGCAAGGTTGCCCCTGGGGCAGAGAGCTTGGAGAAGGAGGAAAATGGGAAAGTGCCCCTCTGCAACCAGGTGCTCACTGAAAGCAAGCCGAAAGCTGGTTTCAAGACATTCATTGGGGTGTGATGGAGATAAGGGAACACAAATTTCTTGATTGCAATGGGAGCTGAGGGAGCAGTGGGTGGACAGAATACATGGGTGCAGTGCTGTGGTTAACAGGTCCTTGGGTTCTGCTGCAGAACTAAAGGTTTAGTAAAGAAACCCTAATCGGGGTTTTCCATGGTTCAACGTGCCAAGGTTAAAAAGATAATAGTTCTCAAGGTGGAAATGCAGTGTCATCAGGATAGGGTTGCTCAGAATGATATGAAACTGAGTTCTGCTGTTAGAATGCTATGAGAAAAATAAAACCCCATATATACTTGGTTGCAGTGCTGTTGGGAGATGTCAGCAACTCCCATTTCACAGAGTAGATGATGATGAAACTCCATCCACAGCCCCACAGAGACATATGCCACACATTTCCCACTAGTCCTGGAATGGCCATCAGATGCACCAGTTAGGAGTAGCCCCAGTAGCCCCATTTCAGGAAATGAGTCTGTGCATCCCCAAAGCCAGAGGCATTGCTGTGACAATGGGAGTTACTGATTGGTCACAGAGAAGGTGACCAATGACATGGCACAGCCCCATAGCCATACTGGAAAGGGGCACATGGGGTGTGGGACAGGGACATAAGGGCTGGAAATGCTTCTCCTGTGGCCCTCCAGCATTTCTGCCAGCAGAAGTCACAGAAAGCAAAAGTTCAAAAACCCTGCCTTTCACCTCCCTCCCCATGAACTCTCTTGAACTTGGGAAAACCAAATCACCAGGTTCACATTCTTTTCATGTTGTAAAGTTCAACCTCCTCCTGATTTTGACCCAGAGGTTGCCACCAGAAAGGAAGCTCTGGTCCAAAACCAATCCACTCATCTTACATCCCAGAAGCCTGCTGTGGGGCTATTGGCTCAAACCCCACGCTAGAGTTTGTTGTTCATAGGTTTTGACCTGGAGACTGGATACTGATCCAGACTTGGAGGTAGGCCAAGTGGGACAGACCCTTTCAGATTATGCTGACCAAACAGCAGTCTTCTGGTGTTGTGGAATGGCTTCAGGAGCACGGAGGTCCTGGTAATATGTATGAGCATAGCTTGCATGGTAGCACAGACTACATATTCATGGAAAAGTACTAGATGTTGATAGGAGGTCACGATGCCCCTGGGCCAAGTGATAAACAGCTCAAGGCGGACAAGAACTGCTGCAGCTGAGCAACCCAAGCTGCCAAGACATCTATGGGAAACTTCTGTGATTATGTTATTCACCCTGCTTTCAGTGAAGAAGGCTTCACAGGGTTGCTGATAATTGTAACTATAGGTATTTTCAGAATAAGCTGTCCTTGGTAGTCTAGTCTGTTTAGCTTTCCTTTGGGCTCTGTGTTATGCGCTGGCCACGCTGATACGGCGCTCGGGGGAAAGTACACTGTGTGAACCTAGAGAAAAACAGAAGCAGGAGATGGTCTGTGGCGAGTGGGAGAGGAAAAGTGCACTTTGAACAGGGGACACCCTGCCAGCACTGCCTTTCACACCCGCCGCCGACGCATTCCTGTTTGGGTTTCTTAGGATTAGGATGATATCAAGAGTTACCTCCTTCAGGATGGTTTCTCACTGCTGTTAATTTGTTGGGAACTGCTTAAAGTTGTTTTTTCTCTGAGGCTCTCAGCCAATGAGTGTGTGCCATTCTCTGTACGCCCCGTCTTAAAACACTATAAGAATAAGGCTGTCCGGGTAATAAAGTTGAAGCTTGATCACTCATATTGAGTCCTTGTCATGCTTCCCCGCTCGAGAGCAGTGTGAAACATGTAAAGGTGATTCGTGTCAAAGATAAAAAGTCAAAGCTGCTGACACAATACCTTCAGACTGGCATTAATTCCAATTGGTATACAAAGTTACTTAAAGGAGTAAAATGTCCTTGTGAGACATGGAAGGATAGAACTTTATCTACATTTATCGACACCAGTCTTGTGTAACAAAAAGCGTATTCCTCACACCAAGGGGTGAAACTAACACAGACCTTGGAAGATTAGCCTGGAATGCACCAAGAGATGGGGCCAGTGGCCCTTTTTCGGGGTACTTAGCTTGGGGAAGCTAATCCCTGGAAAAGGACCACATGGCGCCAAAGGTGCTACTCCCTTACTGATTTATCTGTTGGACCAGCTGTGTTAAGCTTATCGCTACCCCTCCTAACAAAATACCAGTGAGGGGCTCTTCCCCTTCAAGGTTTGAAGATTTAAATCAAAATCAACCCTTAAGTGTAATCCTCTCTATAAATCAGAGTTTGGAATGTGATGAATATGTATGAACTATACTTTTAAATAGGTATTCTTTCTTTCTTTGCGGTGTGTCGTTGGTGGAGCGAGACTCCCCGGCACACCCAGCGCTGCTTGCTTATTGCTTTTCACCTTTTGATTATAATAAAATATTCTAAAAACTCAGATTGGACTCTGAGCGTTTATGACAAGCAGTCAATCCGGACCCGGAATTCCGCGACAAGTGGCGCCCGAACAGGGACCTGAACCTGGGGACCGGACGACTGGAGGACTGACTCAGGAAGCGAGCGGCCGGATCAAAAGCCCCAGCGTTGTAGTATCTGCGCGTTGGGAGGCACCCGTCTAGACCGACTGAGAGGAGTCTGCTCGAATAAAAAGCCCCAGCATCGCATCTGCGAGTTGGGAGACCGCTGCCTGGACCCGCAGAAGAGGGGTCTGCTCGGATCCGGAGGGCTAAGAAGTGGAGCTCCAAGTAAATCCCGGAGTGGGCGCTGTGAACAGCAGTGAGACGTGAGTTGCAGTGCACCATGGAGGGAGAGGTAGCCCTAAACCTTTTACAGCGCTTCTTAGGGAAGCGGGGGGTAGATTCTAGCACCATTAAGCAAGTGCCGGGGTTGATAGCCTTGGGTAAAGCAGAAGGATTGTTTGCTACTTCAGATGGGTTTTTTTGGGACAAAGAGTGGTGCAGGCTCGGGGATATTCTCTGGTATAAGGTTATTGATGATGATAAATGGGCGAAGAAGTTGATGAAACCATGGCGGGATGTAACGGATTGCATTAAAAAGCATAAAATAGAAAAAAAAGTAGCGGCTCTGGCTTCACGCCACCTAGAAGGCTTGGGTCCTGATGCAGGCCGCATTAAGCCCGGGGTCGACTATATACCAACACCCCACATAGGCGGCCCTGTACCAGTTCACCGTGGCGGTGCCTTGGGAGACGGGTCGGTAGCGGCCCCTCCCGCCCCTCCCCAGGATAGCCTTTGCGATGATGATGACGATGATGGGCCCGATTTGTTTCCACCGGACCCTGGCGGCGGCAACAGCCAAGAGCCGGGAGCTGCACCCCCTCCCACCCCCCCCTCCATCCCCCCCTCCGCGCCTGTTGGCGGGGGATCTGGCTCCACAATGGCTGCTTCGCCCCCCACTGTCGTTCGCGGCCCGCGCCCCTCGCGGCTAAACTGGTCGGCAGTGGCCAGAGAGGCTATGGGTGCTGGGGATATGGGGATGATGAAGGCGGTGAGTCAGGCATTCCCGGTCCTATATGAGCACGGGAATGATGGAGGCTGGCGGGGGGACTATACCCCGATAGGTTGGAAAACCCTTTCCCAACTAAGGGCTACGGTTAATGATAGTGGCTTACACGGAGAGCCCACTAAACAGATGTTAAATTATATCTGGGGGACTAGTGTGCTTGTTCCGGAGGATATCAAGGTGATAGTACGTATGATAATGAGCCAGTCAGAGCAGTTGTTATGGCAGGCCCATTGGCAGAGACTTTGCGAAATTAGTGCTAACATCCCGCGGGCTGACACCGACCCTTTGTTCGGAGTAATAGCCCAGCAATTAATGGGTACGGGGCCATTCGCCACTCCCGGGATACAAATGCAAATGGGACCTGATGTGTGTTTAGAAGGTATGCGGCTCGCGCGGCAGGCAATGGAGATGGTTAGGACATCTGCACCAACTCCCTCATACATGTCCCTAAAGCAGGGCCGTGAGGAGTCTTTTGCCAGTTTTATAGATAGAGTAATAGATGCTATTAATCGAGCTGATGTTCCAGACTGGATGAAGCACGCATTACTTCGTCAGTGCGCAATGGAGAACTGTAACTCCTCCACTAGATCTATATTAATTACTCTTCCTATGGATGCTACTATTGAAATGATGTTAGAGCGCATGAGTAGGGTGCCCGTAGGACCACAGGCACTGCTGGTGGAAGCAGTACGGGAGTTAGGGGGTAAGCTGCTAGAAGCACAGACTCAAGCCTTAGCCGCTTTAGCACCATTGTCAGGGGGAGGAGGGCATAAAGTCAACAAACCGAGACGGGGCCAGAGTCTTACCTGTTTCCGATGTGGAAAGACAGGACACATGAGAAGGGAGTGTAGGGCTAGGGTCTGGTGCAATAACTGCAACTCAGCGACCCACAGCACCCTAGCGTGCCGCTCGTCGGGAAACTCCCAGCCGAGCGCGAAGGGCCGTTGCACGCCGACAACAGTGACGGCTCCAGTGATCAGCTCCCCGGGGAGGGTACCCCCCTCTCCGAGCCAGCAGCACCTGATAACAGCCACCAGCATGCATCCACAAGGGCCTCCGAATTGCGACCGGCAACAAAAGGAAGCCTCGGCTTGGACCTGGCAACTGCAATAGATGTCACTCTCCTTGACAACCGACCCACTCGGATACCTACAACAACTCGGGGACCATTGGTTATATCGGGAACAACTGTAGGTGCTCTCCTGATTGGACGTTCTTCTACTGGACTTTGTGGAGTAACTGTTTTACCGGGACTTATCGATGCTGATTTTAATGGAACTGTACAAATAGTGGCACAGACGCAATTTTCACCTATTCATATTCCAGCTGGTTCTAAAATTGCTCAGTTAGTGCCACTACCTGTCTTGACGCAGGACTTGCAGCCTCTCACTTCTGCAAACCGAGGTGAGAGTGGCTTTGGATCAACTGGAGGACTGGTACTACTTACAATGCCGATGCGACAGCGACCCATTGTTTCTGTCACCCTCTATTCATGCGGACATACATTTACTCTTCGAGCTTTATTGGACACAGGAGCTGATATCACTATCGTGGCCAAAAATCAGTGGCCCTCCCAATGGCCCTTGGAACAGCTCGACAAAGGAGTCCTATCAATAAATTAGTACAAGCCCGAGGGGCTCACAGTATCTTTCACCAGAACGCTAAGGGTCTGCAAAAGTTATATGGGATCAGTTTAAATGAGGCCAGGGGAATCGTACAAACCTGCCCAACTTGTGCCGACCATGGTCCCGGACTAGGGTTGGGGGTCAACCCCAAGGGGCTTGGTCCTCTAGAGATATGGCAGATGGATGTGACCCATGTTCATGAATTTGGCAGACTGAAATATGTGCATGTTACCATATACACTTATAGTAAATTCATTTGGGCTACAGCCCAAGTAGGGGAAAAGGTTTTGCATGTAACTCGACATTTGACAGTGTGTTTTGCTGTAATGGGACTTCCACAGGTAGTAAAAACAGACAATGGCCCCGCATATGCTAGCAAAAGTTTTCAACAATTCTGTAATAAGTGGGGTGTACGACATGCTACTGGTATACCTAACTCCCCGACAGGACAAGCTGTAGTAGAAAGGGCGAATCAGACACTCAAAAGGTACATAAATAGACTCTCCAATGTGGTGGATATTCAAGAACGCCTATCCAGAGCACTCTTTGCAATTAATTATCTATGTATTTTTGGGGATAATGAGGAGACACCTGCACAGATTCATGGGCAGGTGTCTTCTAAAAACAATGTCAGGCCATTCTTTGTAAAATACCGAAATGCAAAAACAGGGATTTGGGAGGGTCCCGCAGAGGTAAAATACATGGGAAGAGGATATATATGTATGCTCACCTCCACAGGTCCCTTGTGGGTTCCAGCCAAATGAACCAAAGCAGCAGTGTCTGTTTCTACTAATTCTGCTAATTCAATTCATCAGGAGCCAGGCAATCTCTCAAATAGCACAGCTGAATGACCTGTGGGTGACTTGGACGAACAGGTCAGACCAGACTGATTTCTGCTTGAGCCTCCAATCTGCCAGGGAACCCTTCCAGACGTGCTTAGTCAGGACTCTGGGTTATAAAGTTGAGATCTTTACTGGGTTTGTAACTGATACATACTGCAGTAATGGCTATATTTTAGAACAAAGTGCATGTCTGATACAGCGTCTGAGTGTCCCTATGCCGTGGAATCCTCAGGAATTAAATCTACTAGGTTCCCAGGCAGTGGGGAGTGCCTCAGGGGGCTGGAGTCAGACATGTTTTTGGTTTAGACAATCACATCAACGTTACAACGTGCAGGTGCAGTTATTCGGTAAAGATTACTTGAGAAGTTGGACGTGTTATCTAATTCTGTCCCACTTTCTAACTCAGCAGGATGGACGATGGTCTCTCCTAAAAATCAGAAAGTGTTTTCTGTGTTGTTTTTCTTTAACAGATAAGATAACTCAGTCATTTCGTTGTATGCTTTATATGTATATTGTATATGTATTGTGCATTGTATATGGTGAATATTGGTTAACTCTCTCTTCCTATGAATACCTTTAAGATAATTGGGAGATAGTTTTGTGAGCAGTCAAGAGGCTAAAATTTAAAGGAATTATAGATAGAGAATGGGGAGACCTATAAGGCAAGGAAAGAGGAGGTTCCCCTGAAGAATACGACTGCTGCCGAGAAGATCATACACCCTGCTGCTCTAAGCAAAAGAGTAGGCAAGGGAGGCAGAGGCGTACAGCGGTGGGGCTATGAGAATGACCTCCGAGGTGAAATCACCTTGACCTTTGTCTCCAAATTTGGAAGGCCTCTTGAAGCTATATTGAAAGGGCTCACTGTATTAATTCAGATTGTCCTCAAAAAAAAAAAATATCTTTTGGATCACAGTCAATCTATATATAATCAACTTCAGTGGTTAAAGGATCAAAGACAAAAAAATATAGGTGGACAAAAAATCCCTTCTAAGATTGGTTAAGATCATTATTCGGGGGTCCTTTCCCATGACTTACAAGTCTTGTAAAGGAGAGTTTGCACTGGCTATTGCTTATTGTAATCATAATTATTGTGCTTCGCATAGTGTATAACTGTAGTATTATGAGAGGTAGTGACAAGGCTACACAGAAAGCTATGCTCATACAAAAAGAAAATGGGGGAATTGTTGTGGAATGGCTTCAGGAGCACGGAGGTCCTGGTAATATGTATGAGCATAGCTTGCATGGTAGCACAGACTACATATTCATGGAAAAGTACTAGATGTTGATAGGAGGTCACGATGCCCTTGGGCCAAGTGATAAACAGCTCAAGGCGGACAAGAACTGCTGCAGCTGAGCAACCCAAGCTGCCAAGACATCTATGGGAAACTTCTGTGATTATGTTATTCACCCTGCTTTCAGTGAAGAAGGCTTCACAGGGTTGCTGATAATTGTAACTATAGGTATTTTCAGAATAAGCTGTCCTTGGTAGTCTAGTCTGTTTAGCTTTCCTTTGGGCTCTGTGTTATGCGCTGGCCACGCTGATACGGCGCTCGGGGGAAAGTACACTGTGTGAACCTAGAGAAAAACAGAAGCAGGAGATGGTCTGTGGCGAGTGGGAGAGGAAAAGTGCACTTTGAACAGGGGACGCCCTGCCAGCACTGCCTTTCACACCCGCCGCCGACGCATTCCTGTTTGGGTTTCTTAGGATTAGGATGATATCAAGAGTTACCTCCTTCAGGATGGTTTCTCACTGCTGTTAATTTGTTGGGAACTGCTTAAAGTTGTTTTTTCTCTGAGGCTCTCAGCCAATGAGTGTGTGCCATTCTCTGTACGCCCCGTCTTAAAACACTATAAGAATAAGGCTGTCCGGGTAATAAAGTTGAAGCTTGATCACTCATATTGAGTCCTTGTCATGCTTCCCCGCTCGAGAGCAGTCAATTCGGACCCGGAATTCCGCGACATTCTGGGACTGCTGAAAAAGAGTGGATCCGTTAAACTCAAACTAAAGGCCCATTTGAACCTCCAGCAAGGGACAAGTACAGATTACCAACCATACACTGCAGCTCAAGGTACAGAGACCAAAGTACTGAACAGTATCAGGGGTGGGTTGTAAACCCCCACAGCAGGTTAAGGGGTGTGTACCACTCCCATAAAAAGGAGTTCTCCAACAGTATGTGAGGAAATTACAGTGTAACCCCCTGAAAATTACTATAAATGGAGTAGATGACCTGGTAAACAGAACATTTGGGCTAGGGGCAGACATTTCAGGAAAAGACTCTAGAGGGACATTCAGGATAATGGTTTCAGGGAATATTAGTATGGGACATCTATCAACGATGGCATCACCCACTGTGATGTCCCTGATAACCCCATGGAACCCTCCAAATGACCCCAAAGTGGCAATTATCAAGGAAATTAAAGACCTAAAGCAAACATTCGAGGTAGAATCTGGATATGGGGACATGAATGCCTGGATAGAATGGGTAAGATCTATCATCCAGTCTCAATCATAGCAATTGTTATGCCTGCACCTTGGGGCAACCAACTGCCCAGGTGGTATACTTTCCATTTGGGTGGACTAGGGGTTTCCCAGGAAATGTATGATTGCACTCTACCAGGAAGAAACTGCCCGGGAAAATGAAACCTGTAAGTCAGTCTCTCTCTCTCTCTCTCTCTCTCTCTCTCTCTCTGGTAGGGGGGATATTAGGATTCCCCCTGCCTTCGCTACGGCTGTTGGTAACCATACAGGATGTTTCTCACAGCAGGGTGTGAATCCTACCAGGCCTCTGGGGAAGTGTGCCCTGCGCACTGAAACCCTGAATGTTACACAGGATGTGATAGGGAACTACTCTAGACTAAGGAACCCCAGGGCACATCTCTGCTGGTATTGTGGAGGGAAAGCCCTATGGTCCACCTTACCCTCTAACTGGGGGGGGCACCTGTGCCCTTGTTCAACTGGCTATGCCATTCACCCTGGCATTCAAAAAAGAAAACCTCTGTAACCCTAGGAGAAATAGAAGGAATTTAGGAATATCATTTGATGAAATAATATATTTTGATTCTATCAGAGTACCTAGAAGAGTCTCTGATGAGCACAAAGCAAGGAACCAGACTGTGGCCAGGTTTGAGGCTTCACTGTTTTGGTGGGTAGCTGTTAATGAAAACAATGTAGATCAGATTAATTATATATTAATTATATATCTGCTACAATCAGCAGAGGTTCATAAATTATACTGGGGACACTATGAAAGGAATTACAGAATAGCTAGATGCCACCAGACAAATGTCATGGGTGAATAGGATAGCATTAGATATGATGCTAGCAGAAAAAGGGGGAGTATGCATGATGCTGGGCAACCACTCCTGTATCTATTCCCAACAATACTGCCTCCGATGGCACCATAACTAGGGCGCTGCAAGAACTCACTACTCTGGCTGATGAACCGGCAGAGAATTCAGGAACAGGCACTTCACATACCAGATGCTTAGAATGTTGGTTCAGTAAAAGGAAAGGAGCAGTAGTATCAATGCTCACATCTTTAATTGCGATAGAAGGAGTCCTAACAGAAATCAGCTGTTGTATTATTCCCTGCATTAGAGGACTGGTCCAGTGTCTCATTGAAACCACCATATCTAAGCAGGTGCCTATAGGGTCACCACTATATTCAGATGAGATGTTAATGTTAAGGGAAGAAGTAGGAGATGGTGATCAGGACAACCTGTCTCCAGAAGAGAAATGTGAAATAATGCCATTATTCACATAGGTCGATTATTATAGCCCTATGTCGCGGTTTAATGATTTTTGTTATATTATTGCCATTCTACATCATAACATCATGTAGGTCCCTTGGGACTTGCTCCTGAGGGGTAAAGGGGTCCAGGAAGCCTGGATGCTCCTCAAGATGGAAATCTTAAAGGCGCAGGAGCAGGCTGTCCCGGAGTCCCGTAAGTCAAGCCGGAGGAGAAAAAGACCAGTGTGGACGAACCGGGATCTTTTGTTGAGACTCCAAGAGAAAAAGAGAGTCTATGTCCTCTGGAAGATGGGTCAGGCTACTTGGGGTGACTACAGAGAACTGGCCAAGATCTGCAGGCAGAAAATTAGAAATGCTAAAGCCCAGCTTGAACTTAGACTGGCTACTGCTGTAAAGGAGAACAGGAAACCCTTTTACAAATATATTAACAGCAGGAGAAAAACTAAGGAAAATTACCCTCCTTTACTCAACGAGGCAGGGAATGTAACCACAGATGATAAGGAAAAGGCTGAGGTTCTCAATGCCTTCTTCACATCTGTCTTTAATAGACAGAACAGTTGTCCACAGGGTACTTGCCCTGACCTGGAAGTCCGGGATGGAGCACATAATGCACCCCCTGTGATCCAGGCAGAGACGGTCAGAGATCTCCTCCATCTGAACTGCCACAAGTCAATGGGGCCAGATGGGATCCACCCAAGGGTGCTGAGGGAGCTAGCAGAGGTGATTGCCGAGCCACTTTCTGCCATTTATCAGAATTCCTGGTTATCTGGAGAGGTCCCACAAGATTGGAGGCCTGCCGATGTGATTCCCATCTACAAGAAAGGCCGTAAGGAAGACCCGGGGAACTACAGGCCTGTCAGCCTGACCTCGGTATCAGGGAAAGTTATGGAACAGATGATCTTGAGGGAAATCACACGACACGTCCATGGCAATAAAGGGATCAGACCCAGCCAGCACGGGTTCACCAGGGGCAGGACATGCTTGTCCAACCTCATCTCCTTCTATGACTGGGTGATCAGACAGGTAGATGAGGGAAAGGCTGTTGATGTAATCTACCTGGACTTCAGCAAGGCCTTTGACACGGTCTCCCACAGTATTCTCCTGAAGAAACTGTCAGCCCGTGGTGTGGACAGGTTCACTCTTCTCTGGGTGGAGAACTGGCTGGAGGGCCGTGCCCAGAGGGTAGTGGTTAATGGAGTTAAGTCCAGCTGGCGTCCTGTTACGAGTGGTGTCCCCCAAGGGTCAGTTTTGGGGCCCATCTTGTTTAATATCTTTATTGATGACCTAGATGAGGGAATTGAGTGTACCCTCAGTAAGTTTGCAGATGACACCAAGTTGGGAGGATGTGTCAAACTGCCTGAGGGTAGGGAGGCCCTTCAGAGGGATTTGGATAGGCTGAACAGCTGGGCTGAGCTCAATGGGATGAGGTTCAATAAGACCAAGTGCTGGGTCCTGCACTTTGGCCACAATAACCCCATGCAATGCTATAGGCTTGGGGCAGAATGGCTTGAAGAATGTAGAGAGGAAAAGGACCTGGGGGTGTTGGTTGATGCTCGGCTTAATATGGGCCGGCAGCGTGCCCAGGTGGCCAAGAAGGCCAACAGCATCCTGGCCTGTATTAGAAATAGTGTAGCCAGCAGGAGCAGGGAGGTGATCATCCCCCTGTACTCAGCTCTGGTGCGGCCGCTCCTAGAGTACTGTGTTCAGTTTCAGGCCCCTCACTACAAGAAGGACATTGAGGCCCTGGAGCGTGTTCAGAGAAGGGCAACAAAACTGGTGAGGGGTCTGGAGCACAAGTCTTATGAGGAGCGGCTGAGGGAGCTGGGATTGTTTAGTCTGGAGAAGAGGAGGCTCAGAGGAGACCTTATTGTACTCTACCACTTCCTTAAGGGGGGTTGTGGTGAGGAGGGGGTGGGCCTCTTCTCCCTGATAAATAATGACAGGACGAGAGGGAATGGCCACAAGTTGCGCTGGGGAAGATTTAGATTAGACCTGAGGAAACATTTTTTTTCTGAAAGAGTGGTCAGGCACTGGAATGGCCTGCCTAGGGAGGTGGTTGAGGCACCGTCCCTAGCGCTGTTCAAGAAGCGTTTAGATGAGGTGCTAAGGGATTTGATTTAGTAGTTGGGTAGGGATAGTGATAGGAGGATGGTTAGACTAGATGATCTTGTAGGTCCTTTCCAACCTTATGAACCTATGAACCTATGAACCTCGTGTATTGGGAGTTAAAAAGATAATGTTCTAGCTATGTGATCATCGAAAGTTATGGATATGCCTGTCTCAGAAGAGAAGAATTTCATTCGCCAGAGGACTATGCGATGCTTTGCATTTTTACATGCAATTATAATTTATCTCAGAAGGGGGCAATTCAAGGATCCCAAGGGGTACTGATGGGCTTAGGGAATAGCTACTGTGGAAGTAGACAACATTAAGCAGCTGTCTGCTTTGCCTGGCCTGTCAGAAGATCCATCTTTTGAGGGGTTGCTACAAGTGGAGGAGCAACAGGTACCAATTGCAACAGAAATGGTGCACAGATGGCAGTATCACACCAACAGGGATTCCTTGCTCCCCATTCATAACCTGATTCGTCAGCTAGAGAGCCAGGGAGTGATCAGCAAAACTCACTCATCCTGTAACATCCCCATATGGCCGGTGTGTAAAGCCAGTGGAGAATGGAGGCTGACAGTAGATTACTGTGGCCTGAATGAAGTCACCCCCCCACTGAGTGCTGCTGTGCCAGATATGTTGGAGCTGCAATATGAATTGGAGTCAAAAGCAGCCAAGTGGTATGCCACCATTGACATTGCCAATGCCTTTTCCCAATTCACTTGGCCACAGAATGCAGGCCACAGTTTGCTTTCACCTGGAGGGGCGCTCAGTACACCTGGAACCGTTTCCCCCAGGGGTGGAAGAAGAGCCCAACCATTTCTCATGGGTTGATCCAAACTGAATTGGAACATGCTGGTACTCCCGAGCATCTCCAGTACATTGATGACTTTGTTGTATGGGGCAATACAGCAGGGGAAGTCTTTGAGAAATAAGAGCAGATAATCCAAATTCACCTGTGAGCTGGCTTTGCTATTAAGCGAAGCAAAGTGAAAGGGCCTGCACAGGAAATTTATTTCCTAGGTATAAAGTGGCATGACAGACATTGTCACATCCTAACAGATGTGTTTAACAAAATCACTGCCATGTCTCCACCCACTAGTAAGACAGAAACCCAAGCTTTTCTGGGTGTAGTGCGCTTTTGGAGAATGCATGTTCCAAACTACAGCCTCATTGTGAGACCCCTATATCAGGTGACGTGGAAGAATGATTTTGTATGGGGCCCTGAGCAGCAGCAGGTTTTTGAGCAAATTAAGCAGGAGATAGCTCATGCCGTGGCCCTGGGGCCAGTACAGACGGGTCAGGATGTAAAGAACATCCTCTACACTGCTGCTGGAAAGGAAGGTCCCACTTGGAGTTTGTGACAAAGAGCTTCAGGAGAGACCCGAGGTCGACCCCTTGGATTCTGGAATTGGGCATAGAGGGGGTCTGAGGAGCGCTACACTCCAACTGAGAAGGAAATCTTAGCTGCGTATGTGGGGGTTTGAGCTGCTTCCAAAGTAATCGGTACTGCAACGCAGCTCCTTCTGGCACCTCGACTGCCAGTGCTGAACTGGATGTTCAAAGGGAGAGCTCCCTCTACCCATTATGCTACTGATGCCACTTGGAGTAAGTGGATTGCGCTGATTACACAGCGAGCTCGGATGGGGAACCTCAACCGTCCAGGAATCCTGGAGGTGATCATGGACTGGCCTGAAGGTAAAAAGTTTGGAACAACGCCAGCAGAGGAGGTGTCACGTGCTAAAGAAGCCCCACCATATAATGAACTACGAGAAGATGAAAAGATATATGCCCTGTACACTGATGGATCCTGTCATACTGTGAGTAAGCACCACAGATGGAAATATGCAAGATGGAGCCCCACGCAACGAGTTGCATAGGCGACTGAAGGAGGAGGAGAATCAAGTCAATTTGCAGAGGTAAAGGCTGTCCAGCTGGCCTTAGATATTGCTGAATGAGAGAGGTGGCCAAAGCTTAATCTTTATACTGACTAATGGATGGTGGCAAATGCTTTATGGGGGTGGTTACAGCAATGGGAACAAAATGGTTGGCAACGGAGGGGTAAGCCTATTTGGGCTGCTGAACTGTGGAAAAACATTGCTGCCCGAATAAAGAATATGGTTGTAAAGGTGCGCCATGTAGATGCTCATGTTCCTAAGAGCCAGGCAACTGAGGAACAACAAAATAACCATCAGGTAGATCGAGCTGCCGAAGTTAAGGTGGCTCAAGTTGACTTGGACTAGCAACACAAGAGTGAATTATTTTTAGCTCGATGGGCCCATGAGACCTCTGGCCATCAAGGAAGAGATGCAACATATAAGTGGGCTAGAGACTGATGTGTAGACTTAACTATGGATGCTATTGCACAGGTTATCCATGACTGTGATACATGTGCCACAATTAAACAAGCCAATAGGATGAAACCTCTTTGGGAGGAAGGGTGATGGCAAAGTATAAATATGGGGATGCGTGGCAGGTTGATTATATCACCTTGCCACGATCTCGTGATGGTAACTGTTGTGTGCTCACCTTGGTGTAAGGAACCACTGGGTGGCTTGAAACATATGCAGTACCCCATGCTGCCACCTCAAACACCATCTTAGGGCTCAAGAAACAAGTCCTGTGGCGACGTGGCACTCCAGAAAGAATTGAGTCCGATAATGGGACTCATTTCAAAAATTCTCTTGTAAATACTTGGGCCAAAGATCATGGCATTGAATGGATTTATCATATCCCCTATCACGCACCAGCTTCTGGTAAAATTGAAAGGTAGAATGTGTTGTTAAAACAATGTTGAAAGCAATGGTTAGCGGAACATTTAAGCACTGGGAGAAGCATTTGGCAGAAGCCACCTGGTTGGTCAACACCAGAGGATCCATCAATTGCGATGGTCCTGCCCAATCCAGCTCTCTACATACTGTAGAGGGAGATAAGGTCCCTGAAGTACATGTGAAGAACATGTTGTGGAAAGCAGTTTGGGTCCTTCCAGCTTCTGGAAAGGGCAAACCTCTCCGTGGAACTGTTTTTGCTCAGGGACCTGGGTCCACTTGGTGGATGATGCAGAAAAATGGGGACGTTCAGTGTATACCACAACGGAATTTGATGTTGGGAGGGCGCCCTCTGTAGTCCCATGTATACATGTATATATGTTTATATGTATATATATGTATTTATATATATTTTTTTGTGTGTGTTTGTATTTACTGCTTGTTAATCTTTGTTTCTGTATATATATATATATATATATATAAAGCATCGAATCATAGAATCATAGGGGTTGGAAGGGACCTCCAGAGATCATCGAGTCCAAAACCCCTGCCAAAGCAGGTTCCCTACACCAGGTCGCACAGGTAAGTGTCCAGGCGGGTCTTGAATATCTCCAGAGAAGGAGACTCCACAACCCCCCTGAGCAGCCTGTTCCAGTGCTCCGTCACCCTCACCGTAAAGAAGTTCTTGCGCACATTCACATGGAACATCCTGTGCTGCACTTTCTGGCCGTTTCCCCTTGTTCTGTCTCCACACACTGCTGAAAAGAGTCTGGCCTTGCCACTTTGTTTCCCACACTGCAGATATTTGTAAACCTGGATCAGGTCCCCTCTCAGTCTTCTTTTCTCGAGGCTAAACAGACCCAGCTCACTTAGTATTTCTTCATAGGGGAGATCCTCCAGGCCCTTCACCATCTTTGTGGCCTTCTGCTGGACTCTTTCCAAGAGATCCCTGTCTTTTTTATACTGGGGAGCCCAGAACTGGACACAGTACTCCAGGTGAGGCCTCAATATCAATAATACAACAAAATTCATAAAACAATAACACAAGGGCCGAATAGAGGGGAGGATCACCTCCCTTGACCTGCTGGCCATGCTTTTTTTAATACACCCCAGAATGCCATTGAATCATTTAAACATGATGTAATGATGTTGAATAAGGGGTGGAATGTCCCGGTTTTATGATTTTTGTTATATTATTGATATTCCACATCATAACATCATGTAGTGAATTGGGAGTTAAAGAGTTAATGCTCTAGTAGCGTGGATCATTGATAGTTAGGGATATGCCTGTCTCAGAGGAGAAGAAGTACATTCCCCAGAGGGCTTTGCGTTTTTTTGCATTTTTACGTGTTTCTTGTCAGATGGAAAGATAAAAACTCTCTGCGTTCACGGGACTGTCTTTCTTCCCTTTGGGATCGAGCTCAGCAGTGGGTTTTTGTTGCAGCCGTCCACCTTCAGCGTTAGCGTAAGGCCTTCGGTTTATTGGACACTCTCTCTCTTGCTCATTTTATTTGATTCATTAGCCTCAATTCCAATTATATTGTATTATATTTTGTTATGTTGCTTTCTGATATCTTATTTAGTAAATTATCTTTCCTCCTCAGATCGTTGTTGCTGTTTTGTTTCTATGCCCGTCTCCCTTCTCCCTTTTTCCATTTCCCCCTCCCTCTTCTCCGGGGAGTGGGCCCGTGTGTCCCCTGCCTCAATCGTCATTGTACTGGGTCAAATCATGCCGCAAACCTTTGACAACCTATAATAGCATTATTCACCTAGGGGGGAATAGCAGGGAAAGAAATGTTTTTACATAACAGTAGGATGTTATGACACTAAAGAGGTCCAAAGAGGCGCCAAGGAGGCTCTGATACAAGATAAATTCCTGCTTGCAGAATAGAAGACATGCATTTTTGAGCAACATCAGGAGATGTACAGGTACAAACTGGTTCTGTTGTTTGAATGACAGACAGAGGGGAAGGTGAACAATGGGAGTTTATCCCAGCATACCATAATTAGTAAAAACTAATCAAGAATAGGAGGAGAAGTGGGTGGGGGTAACCAAGCAGTAAACAGGAGCGGAACATCTGCTAAGGGAACTAGAAGCGTTGGATGGGCTATAAACCTTGGAGTATTCAACCAATGAGGAAAAAGGAATGGCATTCGCACCAGGAAGTAGGAAATATAAGCTGTTGCATCTCTCAAGTCTTGCGCACCTCTTCTCAAGGTTGCCTGCTATTGAGAAAGCATGAAATAGATTCTGGTTCAGAGCAAATTCCAGCTGAGCCTAGACTTGAACATTTCTCACACTGCCACCAGGCATGTAGGACAGCAAGCATCCCAACCATCCTGTCAATCCACCAAACTCATCCCTACCACCACATCTGCTCATGGAACCACAGAGGTTGGAAAAGATCACTAAAGTCATCACATCCAGCCATTGACCCATCCCCACCGTGCCCAACTATAGAATCATTCCAGTTGTAAATGCCCTTCAAGATGATTGTGCCCAGTCATGGAATTGTTCAGATTGGAAAAGACCTCTACAATCACCAAGTCCAACCACTGACCCACCAACACTATGCCCACCATAGTCCTCGAGATCAACTGCTTTGGAGTCAGCACAGCCGGAGCTGCAGTGGCAGATTTTGAGGTACAGGGGGGTTTTTCGGGAGGTTCTTGTCTCAGGTGAACCGAGTGAGAGCAGCTAGTCCCTTCGCAAGAGGCTGATGTGGCGTAGGCGTTGCCAGGGCAACACACTCTCAGCTCTGAAAAGGCCTCAGGGAGGGCAGTGACACGTCGCTGGCCACCAGGCATGGGGAGAAGTGATCTACGCGTGAGTACCACCCCCCCTTACTGTACTCCCTTAGGTGTGGGAGCTCGTGTGGCAGGGTTCAGGATTACTGTCCCTCCTCTCTTGCAAATTGATCCTATTTATTGCCGGTCTCTGTGTCAGTTTTTTTTCTCCTGTAAATATATATTTATTTTTATTTTTTATTATTATCATTTATATATATATATATATATATATATATATATATATATATATATATAATTCAAAACTATTTTTATTTATTTATTTTCAATTTTATTTATTTATTTATTTCTATTCTTTTATTTATTGTGCCATGGTCTCTACTAGACAGAGGGCTTGCCTTAAAAAGGCTGTGGCGACCCAGACAGAAGGTCTGCCTAGAAGCGTGGCTACACAGGTCTCTGCTTGCAGGGAGTGCCAGAGCCTGCTGCTGCTGGATGAGGGTGCTAAGCAGTTCTCCTGTGCAAGGTGTGAGCAGGTGGAAGATCTGCTTAGCATGGTGGTTGAACTGAAAGAGGAGGTTGAGAGACTGAGGGCCATCAGGGACTGTGAGCAGGAGATAGACTGGTGGAGTAACTCCCTAGAGTGCCAGAGAGAAAGGCGCTGGGGAGATCCCCCGCAATTGGTGGTGGACTCCCTGACCTGTCCCCAATGGGGAGAGGGGGGGTATCTGAGGGATGGGGAGGGCTGGCAGAGAGTTCCTGCTCAGTACCGTGGGTAATCTCCTCCTCTGCCTCCCCAGTGTCCCCAGGTCCCCCTAAGCAATAGGTTTGCAGAGTTGGACGTTAAAGAGGAGATAAGGGGGGAGGTGCAGAAAGATTCCCCCAGGAGGTCACCAATGGCAAGGCCCCGCACATTGAGACTGCCGCTGCCAAGAAAGAAAGAAAGGTGATCATAGTGGGCGGCTCCGAGGGCCCCATTTGCAGACCGGACCCAAGCCGTAGGGAAGTGTGCTGTCTCCCTGGGGCCTGGGTCAGGGACATAGCTAGAAGACTCCCAGATTTGATACGCCCCACTGACTACTATCTGTTACTCATAGTTCAGGCAGGCAGCGATGAAATAACTCAGAGAAGACTGCAAACTATAAAAAGAGATTTCAGGGGTTTAGGGCGATTAGTTCAAGGGGTGGGAGCACAAGTGGTGTTTGCTTCCATACCTTCTGGGGCAGTGAAGGACACAGAATGGGCTAGGAAAACACAGGTGATGAATAAGTGGCTGAGAGGCTGGTGTAGAGATAGACACTTCTGTTTTTTTGACCATGGGGCAGTTTACTCGGCCCCTGGCCTGTTATCTGTTGATAGAATGCACCTGTCTCAAAGCGGGAAACGAATCCTAGCACAGGAGCTAGCTGGACTAATTGAGAGAGCTTTAAACTAGCTGTGATGGGGGAAGGGGATAAAACAGGGCTCACCAGTAAAGAGCCTAAGGGGGCTGTGCTGGAGCAAGGGGTGAGGCAGATGTCTCAGCTGAAGTGCATCTACACCAATGCACGCAGCATGGGCAACAAACAAGAAGAGATTGAAGCCATTGTGAGGCAGGCTAACTATGACCTTGTGGATATTACAGAAACATGGTGGAACTCCTCCCACGACTGGAGTACTGGGATTGATGGCTACAAGCACTTCAGAAGGGATAGACAGGGAAAAAAGGGTGGTGGCATAGCTCTATATCAAAGAGTGTTTTGACGTTGAAGAGCTTGAGGTTGGAAATGATAAAGTAGAGTCCCTATGGATAAGGATCAGGGGGATGGTCTTTAGGGGTGACGTTGTGGTGGGGATCTGTTATTGACCGCCTAGTCAGGATGAAGAGATAGATGAGGTGTTCTACAAGCAACTAGTAGATGTTGCACGATGGCCAGCACTTGTTCTCATGGGGGACTTCAACTTCCCTGACATATGCTGGAAATATAATACTGCAGAGAGGAAGCAGTCCATGAGATTTCTAGAATGTGTGGATGATTACTTCTTGACACAGCTGGTGCAAGAGCCTACCAGGGGAGATGCCTTGCTAGACCTACTTTTCACTAACAGGGAAGCACTAGTAGGAGATGTGAAGATTAGAGATTGTCTTGGCCAGAGTGACCATGAAATGGTGGAGTTTGCTATTCTTGGTGATGTCAAGAGGGTGACTAGCAAAACTGCTACCTTGGACTTCCGGAGAGCAGACTTTGACCTGTTCAGGACACATGTTGCAAGGGTCCCTTGGGATTTGCTCCTGAGGGGTAAAGGGGTCCAGGAAGCCTGGATGCTCCTCAAGATGGAAATCTTAAAGGCACAGGAGCAGGCTGTCCCGGAGTCCCGTAAGTCGAGCCGGAGGAGAAAAAGACCAGTGTGGATGAACTGGGAACTTTTGTTGAGACTCCGAGAGAAAAAGAGAGTCTATGTCCTCTGGAAGATGGGACAGGCTACTTGGGGTGACTACAGAGAACTGGCCAAGATTTGCAGGCAGAAAATTAGAAATGCTAAAGCCCAGCTTGAACTTAGACTGGCTACTGCAGTAAAGGAGAACAGAAAATCCTTTTACAAATATATTAACAGCAAGAGAAGAACTAAGGAAAATTTCTCTCCTTTACTTGATGCGGCAGGGAATGTAACCACAGAGGATAAGGAAAAGGCTGAGGTTCTCAATGCCTTCTTCACATCTGTCTTTAATAGACAGAACAGTTGTCCACAGGGTACTTTTCGCTCTAACCTGCAAGTCTGGGGCGGAACACATAATATACCCCCTATGATCCAAGCAGAGACGGTCAGAGACCTGCTCCTGCATCTGAACTGCCACAAGTCCATGGGACCAGATGGGATCCACCCAAGGGTGCTGAGGGAGCTGGCAGAGGTGATTGCCGAGCCACTTTCTACCATCTATCAGCATTCCTGGTTATCTGGAGAGGTCCCACAAGATTGGAGGCCTGCCGATGTGACTCCCATCTACAAGAAAGGCTGTAAGGAAGACCCAGGAAACTACAGGCCTGTCAGCCTGACCTCGGTACCAGGGAAAGTTATGGAGCAGATGATCTTGAGGGAGATCACACGACACGTGCATGGCAACCAGGGGATCAGACCCAACCAGCACGGGTTCACAAAGGGCAGGTCGTGCTTGTCCAACCTCATCTCCTTCTATGACTGGGTGACCAGACTGGTAGATGAGGAAAAGGCTGTTGATGTAGTCTACCTGGACTTCAGCAAGGCCTTTGACACGGTCTCCCACAGTATTCTCCTGGGGAAACTGGCAGCCTGTGGTGTGGACAGGTTCACTCTTCTCTGGGTGCAGAACTGGCTGGAGGGTCGTGCCCAGAGGGTAGTGGTTAATGGAGTTAAGTCTAGCTGGCATCCTGTTACGAGTGGTGTCCCCCAAGGGTCGATATTGGGGCCCATCTTGTTTAATATCTTTATTGATGACCTAGACGAGGGAATTGAGTGTACCCTCAGTAAGTTTGCAGATGATACCAAGTTGGGAGGATGTGCTGATCTGCTTGAGGGTAGGGAGGCCCTTCAGAGGGATCTGGATAGGCTGAATAGCTGGGCTGAGGTCAATGGGATGAGGTTCAATAAGACCAAGTGCCAGGTCCTGCACTTTTGTTATAAATAGATTCAACGGACTAGGAATCAAAAATTCAACTATTGAATTTTATTAATCAAATTGAGCAAGGAGCAAAGAGGCAATGCAGCGCTGGGCGACAGGGGACTCTGCGTTCCACCAACTGTCGCAACAATTGAACCAATACCCGATCCTTTTATACAGTCCGTCTTCCGTATATGTGTCCTTGATCCAGTTGTTGTTAGAGGGTCTTCTTCTGCCTCCCGGTGGTCGTATGGGTTGAAGTAAGTATTCTTCCTCCATATCTTCCTCTTGACCTTGTCTGGTGGTTTTTCCTTCTCTGGTATGTTATTCATATGAACAAATCTCATTGGTTAATTGCATAATCACTAGTCCTTGAGCACTTGAGCGTGTTTAGGCTAGCTCCCGGTTTTTGTGCAAGTTTTGTGTTTTCGCAAGCTAGGCTTCTTTATAGTAGTGTCTATCCTTTGTGGCAAGTGTTTTCGCAAGCTAAGCTTCTTTATACGTTACATGCTAAATCAGAAACTACAATTACTTATTTACAGGTTCCTTCCCTCTTACCACGAACAAAAACATTACTTTCTCACAGTTCCCTCCTTTTTCTTTTATTACTATTTTTTGTTCGTGGTATCTCAGTACCCCTCTTTCATTAAGCTCCAGATAATCCTCTGTCCCTGTTTCGTGGAGGGACTCATATTTGGCCCTCATGAGCATCAAATGGACAGCCTCCAATCTCCCTTTCACTATAGAGATTAGTTTACTGAAAATACAGGGCCCAAAGGTTAACACTAAGATCAGTAGTATCACAGGGGTTGCATCTAAACGAGGGACTTCCTGAGGTTATCACTGTATGAAGGACCTGATGATCTTTCCATCTTATTAATGACCATTTGAAAGGTTCATGGCTTTTCTCATGATGCTCTGCTGTTACAATAGGGGGTCCTATAAGTCCTTTAATCATACATAATGTGAGAGCTAGGAGAAGTCCACTGCTGGATTTATTTAACCTTTCGCCATTTTTTTATTTTATTTTATTTTATTTTATTTTTTTTATTCCCAATACTGTTCCCCGTCCGGCCTTGGGTTTCCAAAGATCCTGGAGCCACCTTAGTATTTATGTTCCATGGGAGTTCCCTGTTCCCACCTTTTATCCCTCTGCCTCGCCCGCCAACCAGGTTGCTGCTGGCTGCGGGGTAGCCCATCTTCACGGCAGCAAGGATTTCAGGGGCGGGTGTCACTCCTCTCTCCCACCTTCTGGCGGTGAGGTATTACACCGGGGCTCCTTCGTTCACTCTCGGTACTTATGTTGGATGGACCCGGAGGCTCGTCGGGGTGATGATGGTAAAATTCAGAATTTATTTCTTTGAAATATATCTATCACTAAATCGGGGATCCCACTTTTAGCTTTCGAGCTGCCGCCTTCCGGTTCAGGACCGGAGCAGTCAGCTCGCGCTGCCGCTCCCAACAGGGCTGACACATACGCCTAGGAGCCCTCCCTTTTCCAGCAGTGAACTTACCACAACTCTTTACAAATTTCACAACAGGAGCAAGCAATAAGTGACAATTGCAATTTAGTCATTTACAGATCGCCCCTATATCATTATGTCTTGCGTTATTTTAGTTTTCCCTATAGGGTTAACATGCAAACCCTTCTAGATATTTACTCAGTCAATCCCTACAGCCATGCATCAGTTATATTCAGGGCAAATTTGGTAGACTGACCTCACTTAAAGTTCCATCAAACATTTGTCCTTCAAGTTTTAGGAAATGACTTTCATTCTTCTCTATACATAAACACAAATTCCTTTCCCACACATAACGACTTTCCATAAGTAATACACAATTAATGACAAAATTAATGCTATCACAACCCCTATTAAACACTGTACAGTGAAGGGTAGGTGTTCAACCCATGCCCCAATCATTTTGCTTCTTCAGGTAGATTGAGATTTCTTCATCAAAGAGATTATATTGGTCTTCTTCGATTGTTCACAGAGGTCCCTGTGATGAAACAAATTCCCCAGATTAAGTTTTATTTATTTCGATTTTCTGGACAACTTTATCTTCAGATCCCCTGCTGGGCTAGTGACTTCCCATTCATTGTTTTATACTGAACCTTTAACACGACTGGCGTGTGTCCATCCTTTTTCTGCAGTTCGAACTGCCGTATTAGTGGTTAAGAGTACTAAATAGGGTCCCTCCCAACGGGGTTGTAAAGTGGCTTCTTTCCATGATTTTATAAGAACCCAATCTCCTGGTTTAATCTGATGTAGTTTAATATCAAGAGGAGGTCTTTGGGTTATTTGACCTCTTTCCCACAACTCTTGTCTATATTTCATTAATTCACTGATATAGGTATTAATGGTCTTATCCAAGATATTTGGATGATCATTAGGAACTCCTGCATCGTAAGGCATTCCATATAACATTTCGAAAGGAGATATTCCAATATCGGCCCTAGGTTGTGCCCTAATATTTAACAATGCTAAAGGGATACATTTTATCCATGAGAGTTTAGTTTCTAGTGTCAGTTTTGCCAATTGTTTTTTCAACTCTCCATTCATCCGTTCCACACGCCCCGAGCTTTGGGGATGCCAAGGAGTGTGTTCTTCCCACTTTATTCCCAGGGCTTCCGTCAAGTTCTTTATAATTTTAGATGTAAAGTGGGGACCTTGATCAGAGTCAATGACCTCAGTGACTCCGTATCTAGGGATTATTTGTTCTAAAAGGATCTTCGCAACAGTCTGTGCAGTCGCTCTAGAGGTAGGGAAAGCCTCAATGAAATGAGTGAGGTGGTCTATAATAACTAAAATATATTTGTAGTGTCCTACTTTGGGAAGTTCTGTAAAGTCAATTTGGACTGAGAAAATGGTCTTACCGCTAGGGGTCTTCCACCCATAGGTACCTGTCTTTGTACAGCTCTATTGATCTTTAGGCATGTAGGGCATCCTTGGGTAATTTTCTTTGCTAAGTCGTGGAGACCTATAGCCATATACTTGGTGGCGAAGTGGTCTACCAGACCCTGGCTTCCCCAGTGAGTTTGTTTATGTAAGTTAGTTAGGATATTAAAAGCTATCGATTTTGGTAGAACTTCTCTCCCATCTGATAGATACCATTTCCCTTCCTCGCTCTTAGTTACTTCCATTTGAGTAAGTTTCTGTTCTTCCTTAAAAGTGAACACGAAAGGTGCTATCTTCGATTCTGTATATTGTGGTTTATCTTTTGTTAGTACTAATACACGCAATGCAGCTTGTTTAGCCTCTTGGTCTGCCATGTTGTTTCCCCGCGTTTTATAGTCAATTCCTTTTTGATGCCCCCTTACATGTACTACAGCTATTTTAAGCGGTCCCCTTATTGCCTACAAAACTTCCCTTATTAGTTCCTGATGTACTAAGTCCTTTCCCTGGGAGTTAATTAATCCTCTTTCTTCCCAGATTTTTCTAAAAGTGTGTACTACTCCATAGCTATATTTAGAATCGGTATATATTGTTCCTGATTTTCCCTCCAATCTTCTTAAGGCTTGCAGAACCGCATATAGCTCACAGGCCTGTGCCGACCAGGAGGGGCTCAATGGTCCAGATTCCAGTACCTTTAAGGTTCTCCCGTTTATTAGTGCATATCCTGATTTCCTTTTTCCATCTATCACCCTGGAGGACCCGTCTACAAAGATCCTTTCTCCCTCATCTAATTCTTCCTCCTCTAAGTCCGGTCTAATCTTCGTCTGATTCTCAATAGTTTGAAGGCAATTATGTAATAATTGTGATTCCTCGGGTCTGCCATATAAAAATTGTGCAGGATTTTGTAAATTAGTAGTTTCTAGGGTTAAATTTGGTGCTTCTAGCAAAATACCCTCATATTTCAGTAAATGAGAATCTGAGATCCACTTTTCAGCTTTCTGTTGTAAAACATTCCGGATATTATGGGGGGACAACACCCTTATGTCGCTGTTAAAGGTAATTTTTCTGGCCTCTTCTACCAATAAAGCACATCCTACTATTGCCTGCAGGCAAGTGGGCCATCCCCTACTCACTGGATCTAATAATTTTGAAAAGTACCCTATGGGCTTTTTCTTTCCAGCCCATTCCTGAGTCAGGACTCCATATACTGTATCATCATCTATATTGACAAACAAATAGAAAGGTCTCTTAAGATGAGGGAGACTTAAAACCGGGGCATTGACTAGATCTTCTCGCAATGCCTGCCACTTTCCCTCGTCATCTTCACCCCAAGTTATCCTTCCCTCGAGGGTTAACTTTTGATATAAAAATTTTACTTTCTTACTATAGTTCTCAATCCATTGCCTACAATATCCCACTAATCCTAAAATCTGCCTTATTTGTCTTTTACTCTGGGGGGGTGGCAGGGACGATATTCCTCTTATTCTTTCTGGATCTATCTTCTTTTCCCCCTTAGCAATATAGTGACCTAAATATCTGACTTCTTCTATAAGCTCTTCTCTTCTATAAACTGTAATTTTGTCTTTGAGACTTTGAGGCCTTTTGACCCTAGAAAATTAAGGAGTTTAACACTTTCTCCCCTAACCTGTTCCTCCTCTTTTCCCGCAACCAACAGATCATCAACATACTGGATAAGAGTAATTTCTGGAGCTGGTTGATATTCTTGCAAAATTTGTTCTAGGGCCTGCCCGAACAGATTTGGGGACTCGGTAAAGCCCTGTGGTAGTACTGTCCACCTCAGCTGCTGTTTTCTCCCTGTGTCCGGGTCTTCCCATTCAAATGCGAAATAATCCCGGCAAGACTCATCTAGAGGGCAAGTCCAAAATGCATCTTTCAAATCAATTACACTATACCATAGGTTTTCAGGGCTTAATTTACTCAATAAGGTATAAGGATTAGCAACTACAGAAAAGCGAGATATTGTCCTCTTATTTATTTCCCGTAAATCATGTACCAAACGATAGGTACCATTAGGTTTCTTTACTGGCAATATGGGAGTGTTGAATGGGGACATGCAAGGTTCCAATAACCCCTGCTTTATAAGTCTCTCTATTTCTGGTTTTAGGCCTCTCCTTCCCTTCAATGAAATGGGGTACTGTTTTACTTTTATAGGAATTTCAGGGTCTCTAAGTTTAACTGAAAAAGGAGGTATTTCCAAACGCCCCACACTTTCGATTGTATACCATACTTCAGGGTTAATCCTCTCTTCATCCTCCACCCTTAAAGGGCAAAGTTTAATCTGTTGGGGAATGGCTTCAGGAGCACGGAGGTCCTGGCAATATGTATGAGCATAGCTTGCATGGTAGCACAGACTACATATTCATGGAAAAGTACTAGATGTTGATAGGAGGTCACGATGCCCCTGGGCCAAGTGATAAACAGCTCAAGGCAGACAAGAACTGCTGCAGCTGAGCAACCCAAGCTGCCAAGACATCTATGGGAAACTTTTGTGATTATGTTATTCACCCTGCTTTCAGTGAAGAAGGCTTCACAGGGTTGCTGATAATTGTAACTATAGGTATTTTTAGAATAAGCTGTCCTTGGTAGTCTAGTCTGTTTAGCTTTCCTTTGGGCTCTGTGTTATGCGCTGGCCACGCTGATACGGCACTCAGGGGAAAGTACACTGTGTGAACCTAGAGAAAAGCAGAAGCAGGAGATGGTCTGTGGCGAGTGGGAGAGGAAAAGTGCACTTTGAACGGGGGACGCCCTGCTAGCACTGCCTTTCACACCCTCTGCCGACGCATTCCTGTTTGGATTTCTTAGGATTAGGATGATATCAAGAGTTACCTCCCTCAGGATGGTTTCTCACTGCTGTTAATTGTTGGGAACTGCTTAAAGTTGTTTTTTCTCTGAGGCTCTCAGCCAATGATTGTGTGCCATTCTCTGTACGCCCCTGTCTTAAACACTATAAGAATAAGGCTGTCCGGGTAATAAATGAAAGCTTGATCACTCATATTGAGTTTTTGTCATGCTTCCCCGCTAGAGAGCAATCAATCCGGACCCGGAATTCCGCGACATTAATCCTTATTTCCCTGTTCTTTACTTCCAAGCTTATCCCCAGTTCTATAATTAGATCTCGTCCCAACAAATTGAATTCAGCTTCTGGTACAATTAGAAAATCTCCCAATCCTATCTTAGATTCTGTTTCTATTTTTACATTTTTAACAACCCCTACCTTAAAGGGTTCTCCCTTAGCTCCTACTACTAGGGCTGTTTCTCTGGACAATTTACATCCAGAGGGTAGTTGTTGTATGGTGGATTTCTCAGCCCCCGAGTCCACTAAAAATTCTATTTCTTCTTGTTGGGGACCTATCTTTAATTTTATCAAGGGCTCACGGTGTTTCTGGGTCCCCAAAAGGTAAAGCCCCTGACCTCCCTAGTCTTCTACACAATAATAAATCATCTTGGCTTTACTCTTATTTCCTGTCCCAGGATAATACCTCCACATTTCTAACCTGAATGATAGAGGAGAATCCTTCGGGACTGGAGGACGTTTCATGGCTACAGGAACCTTGCTTTTTCCCTGTCCCATCTTCCGGAGTGCCTTCACTCAGCCGTGTGTGCGTTCCACTCGCTTCCCCTCGTTCGTGGCTCACGCCTTCGCAGGCAATGAGAACCGCACTACTAGAGGGTCCACACTCGCTTGGGTTAGTCCGAGCTACCGGCCCCCTCTCACACACACACCACTTGTCACACTCCGGGAAACCCGACCCCGACCGAACGGAAAACCCCTGCCAAAACGGCAGTTACTTACGCGTCCCGCGTCTTCGTCCGGACTTCTGTGCACAAAATTTATGGGGTCGACCGGTCCTGTCTTGCCTTTTTGCTCATAAATTTCGGATCGTCGGTAGGAGTGAGGCAGGGAATCAAGAGTGGGGCCGCCAATTCCGGTGGGGCGCCTCCCCAACCCTCAGAACCCGGCCATTATTCCTATCCGAGTCACGGCACCAATTGTTATAAATAGATTAAACGGACTAGGAATCAAAAATTCAACTATTGAATTTTATTAATCAAATTGAGCAAGGAGCAAAGAGGCAATGCAGCGCTGGGCGACAGGGGACTCTGCGTTCCACCAACTGTCGCAACAATTGAACCAATACCCGATCCTTTTATACAGTCCGTCTTCCGTATATGTGTCCTTGATCCAGTTGTTGTTAGAGGGTCTTCTTCTGCCTCCCGGTGGTCGTATGGGTTGAAGTAAGTATTCTTCCTCCATATCTTCCTCTTGACCTTGTCTGGTGGTTTTTCCTTCTCTGGTATGTTATTCATATGAACAAATCTCATTGGTTAATTGCATAATCACTAGTCCTTGAGCACTTGAGCGTGTTTAGGCTAGCTCCCGGTTTTTGTGCAAGTTTTGTGTTTTCGCAAGCTAGGCTTCTTTATAGTAGTGTCTATCCTTTGTGGCAAGTGTTTTCGCAAGCTAAGCTTCTTTATACGTTACATGCTAAATCAGAAACTACAGTTACTTATTTACAGGTTCCTTCCCTCTTACCACGAACAAAAACATTACTTTCTCACACTTTGGCCATAATAACCCCATGCAGCTCTATAGGCTTGGGGTAGAGTGGCTTGAAGAATGTAGAGAGGAAAAGGACCTGGGAGTGTTGGTTGATGCTCGGCTTAACATGAGCCGGCAGTGTGCCCAGGCGGCCAAGAAGGCCAACAGCATCCTGGCCTGTATTAGAAATAGTATAGCCATCAGGAGCAGGGAGGTGATCATCCCCCTGTACTCAGCTCTGGTGCAGCCGCACTTCGAGTACTGTGTTCAGTTTTGGGCTCCTCACTACAAGAAGGACATTGAGGCCCTGGAGCATGTTCAGAGAAAGGCAACAAAACTGGTGAGGGGTCTGGAGCACGTCTTATGAGGAGCAGCTGAGGGAGCTGGGATTGTTTAGTCTGGAAAGAGGAGGGTCAGAGGAGACCTTATTGCACTCTACCACTTCCTGAAGAGGGGATGTGGTGAGGAGGGGGTCGGCCTCTTCTCCCTGATAAATAATGACAGGACGAGAGGGAATGGCCACAAGTTGCTCCGGGGAAGATTTAGATTAGACCTGAGGAAACATTTTTTCTCTGACAGAGTGGTCAGGCACTGGAATGGCCTGCTTAGGGAGGTGGTTGAGGCACCATCCCTAGCGCTGTTCAAGAAGCGTTTAGATGAGGTGCTAAGGGATTTGATTTAGTAGTTCAGTGGGTAGGGATGGTGATAGGAGGATGGTTGGACTAGATGATCTTTTAGGTCCTTTCCAACCTAATGTATCTATGAATCTATGAATGAAAACCAATGTGGGATGTGGCATCCCATGCTTTTTTTCTGTTGTTCCCTCTGACCCAGCACTTTGGGACAATCTGGTGGAGAAGAATGGGTGCACCACTGTGGGAATACAAAAAAGTATATTTAGAGCTGCAGCTGTGGAACAGGATAAACAGCATGAGAAAGGAAGGCTGAGAACCAAGGACACTTCCAGAAGGAAAGGAAAACAAGTTCAAGTAAGCTGTGTGATGGCAGATCCCAATTGGAGGAAGAGTGCATGGCTTGGAAAGACTCATGACCCTGATTGGATAAGTGCCTGTATGCACGGATTAGGACTGCTTTAGGAAGTTATATTTTTGATATGTAAAGATGGGTGGGAAAGTTACAAGAGAAAACTTGTTAATGTATATAAGGGATGTTAAAACCTGTAATAAACGGTTTGGATCATCCACATCTGAGTCCATGCCTCAGATGCTGCACTCCATCGCATGTTCCTTCTCTCCCTCCTTGGAAGTTTCCAAAAGCAGTCGGGCACCCTGCTCTGGATGGCCATGCTGGGACAGTGGTGGGACCAGATGGACCCAGAGGACCCTTCCTCCCATTCTGTGGGTCTGTGAAAGTGTTTGCAACAGCAGAAAGGCAGAAATCCCTTCTGCAAGGCACTAGGGGGTCTGAATTGGAAATATGGGGACCAATGAGAGTTTTCTGCCATAAATAAATAAATAAATAATACGATGAGTTCTCCGCCAGCACTACGCATGCTTCATGCCTGCACTTTAGGAGAACACAGCCTGCGCCTGTGAGCCTGGGTCTGATTTCTCACAATGTTGTAAAACACAGCAACCTAGGGTAGAAGTTCCTTTTGCCATAAGACAATACAAGGTGTGGATTTCACAGCCTGCACTTTGTGTCTCTTCTGCCCAAGAGTATTATTTCACAGCATTTGCCCTCAAACCATTTCTTAATGCAATACATACAATTAGCAGCAGACAAGTTGGTGTAACCTATCCCTGACACACCCTTATCCAATCCCTTCTCCACCAACTCTCGTTTACTGAGGCAGCACTCTTCCAGAAGATTTTGGGTTCTTTTGAGCTCAACATTTAGAAATGCCAAAAATTCAGATTTCAGAATTGAAATCTGAGCTCAGAGGGTGCTCTTCTCCCTCCACGTACCAATAGCACTGGCTCCAGGCAACCATACATTGTAGCTTCTCCTTATGAGTGGGGTTGCTGGATGAAGATAAATTCCTTCAGGTTGTCACGCTCCAATATAAAGGAGGGAGACGAGGTTCTTTATATGTATATGTATACCCGATGGCGAGATTAAGACACAATGGGTCAAATGTTAGCCCAACCAGTTTATTACAAATACTAGTTGCTTAGGGATATGGGGAAGGGAAGGTGGGCGATAGAAAAGAGATGAAAAGCAAGGAGACTTGGCAGAAAGCAAGAGATATATAATCACCACCGTGGATCCAGCGAGGTTCGTAGTAGGTCCGTTGATCTCAGGAACTTGTCTGGTCACCGCGGGGGATGGGAGATGGCAGCAAGCAGGCTTCAGGGTCTGTCCTAAGTCTCTTCGGGAGTTCTCCTCAAAGATCTTTTCTTTGGGAGTTCTCCAAAATCCTTAGTTCAGTGAAGGCCTTTTATCCCCCATTTCTCAGGAGTTTATTTGTGTGTGACATGTCTGGCCCAACAGATAAGCCAGCAGCGGATGTTGCCTTCATTGCCATGCAGGAGCATTGTCTTTGTGGTGGTCAGCTTCTCCAAGCCGTACTCCCACGGAAAAGACTATTTGCACCTATTTCTGCTTATCTTTACAACCATAAGCAGAGACAATGGCACCATAACACCCATCCAGATAACCGGCAGTTATCAGTCAGAGTCTTGTCACCAGAAAAGGCCTTACGAAGCAAACTTTGAGACAAAGAAAAACAGTTTCTGTCCAGGTTTTCTCGAATTGTGGCTGGGGCTGTGGGATTTGGGAGGGACAAGCCCCAGCCACAGGTCCTGTTTGCCAGAGAGCATGGAAAGGACCAGCTCTGGTGGTAGGGATAGGAGACACTCTCAAGGCCCATTTTCTCAAACTGGGAACACATCATGGGAAAGCTCAGTGGGAAGCTATTGAGAAGGGCTGTGCTAATGAAGTCCAAACACTTAGTTTCAATGTTATTGATACATCAACACACACATATTGAAATGAAGCACTTTGTTTGGTGAAAAATGTGGGCAATTTGGGACAGAATGGAATTCTGAAGTATTTCTCTTGAGAGGGACTTGGCATATTTTCCTCGTTAACTCTGTGACAGCGCTGTAATGGGTGTGAAACCATCGAGTTGCACTCTCAGGGTTGGGCATTCTTCCATAGAAACACAGTCACTTCAGTAGGAAGAGACCTCCCAGATCTCCAAGCCCAAGCCATCCTTCACCATGGCCACTGACCATGCCCCCAAGCGGGATACTTCCACAGTTCTCAAACACCTCCAGGGTTGGTGATGCCGCCATCTCCCTGGGCAGCCTGTGCCAGTGTCTGACCACTTTGTAAGAAGTTGTTCCTAACATCCAACCTGAATCTTCCCTGGCACAATTTGAGGCTATTACTTCTTGTAAAGTTGATGAAGCACAGACCCTTATTTTCTCCCCCACTCTACCAAAAGCATGACCCAACACAGAACCAATGGGTGGCTGCAGCAAGGCTTTTTGGTGACACACCCATCTGGGGACTGCTCCTCCCACTGCCCATTTGCTCTGAGCCCAACAAGCTGCACATAGTCATGCATGCATGCAGTGTCTCGGGCACGGACTCAGATGTGAATGATCCAAATTGTTTATTACAGGTTTTAACATCCCTTATATACTTTCACATGTTCTCTCTTGTAACTTTCCCACCCGCCTTTACATATCAACAATATAACTTCCTAAAGCAGTCCTTAACCGTGCATACAGGCGATTATCCAATCAGGGCTGTGAGTCTTCCCAAACCATGCACTCTTCCTCCAATTAGGGTCAGCCATCGTGCAGCTTACTTGAACTTGTTTTCCTCTTCCTCTGGAAGTGTCCTTGGTTCTCAGCCTTCCTTTCTCATGCTGTTTATCCTGTTCCACAGCTGCAGCTCTAAATATACTTTTTGTATTCCCACACATGCATGCTGCAAGAGACATGGCCACTCTCACCCAGCAGGAGCTGGTCACCTATCATCCTCCAGCTGTGGCCCAACCAATGACAAAAAGCCTTCAACTCAAGTGACACACAGCTTCCCAGCAAACACACACATGTCAATTATCATCACTCTAATTGACTCCAAGGCTGAGACAGGTTTTCCGGGGCAGACTTCTTAGAAAAAAAGAAAAAAAAATCACAGTTCTATTTCTTTATTATATATGTGTTGATTAATTCCGTAATGGAGGAAATGGGGGCCATACATCCTGGTCTCCCATCTCCTACCATGATCCCTTGAGATAAGCATTTGACAATCATTGATTTAAAGGACTGTTTTTTTGACATTCCTTCGCATCCTGATGATTCTCTTAAATTTGCCTTTTCCATCCCTAGCACAAACATGCAAGCACCCTTGCAAAGATATCACTGGGTTGTACTTACCCAAGGAATTAAAAATAGTCCCACTATTTGTCAGTGGTTTGTTGCGAGGGTCCTCAGCCCCATTCATCAAAAAACGCCTGCTGCCTTATTATACCATTATATGGATGACATTCTTATAGCAGCAGAAAAACAAGGAGGTAATGGAGGAAGCCTTAGCCCTTGTCATTGATGCTATACTGGTTGGCTGAAGAATTTAGCAAAAACAGGAATTTCTATTTTAGCCATATTGTTGTTTTTGATGATTTGTTTGCCTTGTATTTTACAATGTGCTCAAGGACTGATAGACAAGTCTATGAAGAGAATCTTACTGGTGGAACAGAAAGGGGGAGATGTGGAGATACAGTTAGAGAGCAGAACTGGAAGCACTGCTCAGCTTGTAACAACTGACATAGATGTATTAGACATTGTAGGCCTCAAACCTTAACAAGAGAAAGTGGGATCCTGATGAAAGAATACAAGAGATAAGAGATTGTTTGATACGATGTGTATTGTATGTACCTGGTTTGTCTAGAACAAGGCATTGATTAAACGTTACTTAGTCACAATACTACTTAGTTACAAATTAAACAATATAGCCTAATTGCACAAATACTATTGTATAGCTATAGCTGAAAAGATATATAAGCTCAGCTGTGTGTATAAATGACATATTAATATTAGAGAATATTATAGAGACTAGAGATAGATGAAATGGAATGTAACGGAATGCAGTAGAATAAAATAAAAAAAGTTTCATGTTTGCATCAAGCTGGAGACCTCGTCTCTTTATTACCACTGCTGTCAGTTGTCCTCAAAAATACTGAAATTGTCACTGGGACAGGCTAACAGCTCACACCAAGATGAGCAAAATTAGTGTAAAGCCATAAAATACCCAGTGGGGAAATAAAAATTGTATTTCAGATTTTGAGAGATTTCTGAGTGAGGGATGTTACAAAAGTAAGCAGGAAAATAAATCTCAAGTTCTTCTGAAAGCTTTCCTTCAAAACCATTAATCATGCCAAGAATAGATACTAATTAATCTCTTTTTTGGGATGAGGGGAACAAGGACATTGCTTACTTTGCCTTTTCCCCTTCATTTTCATTCCACCTGCATACAGACAAGAGTTCTCCAAATGGGGTTGAAATCTCATGGGGAATCCAAGTGAGTTGATTGTAGGCACCAACACCTCGACTCTGTCAATTGTTTGGCAATGGAAGGAGAATGCTGGGGGCTCCAGTTTTGGGGCATCACCGTGGTACCAGCCCAACATTTCTGCCCCTAAAATGCACTGCTCTCCCACGATGATGGACACCAGCAGCAGAACATAATTTTGGGGAAAAAAATACAATTTTGGTCAACCCCTACATTCTCACACATCAGTGGAGTGAGGGATGTACCAAGTGACCAACTGATCAATGGCGGGATGAACACAGACATAAAAACAGATGGATTTCACATAAAAGTTCTTTGATGGGAGAAATCCCAGCGCTAGAGGGCTAACTTCCCCTGGGCTTTTCTCTTTTTATATATTTTTTTCTTTCTTTTTTTCTTCTTTTCTTCCAATTGGAGAGGAGGCTCCAAGGGATGTTGTGGTGAGGGGTGCAGGGAGGCTGCCAGCTCAGATCCCAGCATCGGTCCTTCCATACACACAACCCTCTCTCTGCTTCCTCAGCATTTAGGACCACTGAAGCTTGTCTTCCCAGTTCCTCTCTCATGCTCCAGGTGCAGATTCGGAGACACACCAACAGGCAACCAAATAAAGCTCTCATCATGCTGAACCACCCAACCAGGATTCTCACCTCCTCAACACATTTAAGTTGAATTTCTCTGCCTTTCCAACTCACCATACAACCACAGAACCATGGAATGGTTGGGTTGGAAGGGACCTTGAACATCATAAAACAGTTGGGTTGGAAGGAACTTCCAAGCCCACCCAACCTCAACCTGTAAACTGGATAGGAAATGCAGCCAGTGAGAAAGCAGCATGAAATCTGTATTTTTGGCTTTTCATTGTTTTCCTTTTCTCCCCACCCCATATCTTTTCTTTTGCTGTACACTTCTCTCTGCTGATTTCCCATGATCACCAAGTCTTCCTTTCTCCCTTGCCCTGTACATGAATAGGCCTGACTGTAACAGTCCTGCTCTTAAATGTATAATTACAATGAAGACAGTAACTACAATATGTGGGAATGTAAAGCAAGCAAAGGCAGTGACAGAGCCTTTATTTGAGGTAGAGGTGCTACAGAAAGAGATATTAGAGATAAGGGGAATGAACTCACCCCTCCTGGTGACCGTTTGGTTAAGGAAAGAAGCCACCTCTTGTTCGAACACTGGCGCGCAACTGAGCAGGTTGGCCACAGTCTCCTGCTGTTTCGATGGCTCAAAATACAAAGTATATAGCGACACATGTACAATACCTGCCACAATGTAGAATGTTAAGACACTGAACACCATTATTTCTAGTCCCTTTTTGTGGTTCTCTTGGGCCAGTACTTGATGTTTGTCATGGTTTTATGATTTTTGGTACTGGTATTCCACATCATAACATCATGTAGTGCATTTGAAGTTAAAGAGTTAATGCTCCAGCTCCGTGGATCATCGATAGTTCAAGGTATACCTGTCTCAGAAGAGAAGAAGAACTCCATTCCCCAGAGGACTTTGCGATGCTTTGCGTTCTTACGTGTTTACGCTCAGAGGGAAAGATAAAAACTGTCTGCAGTCACGGGACGCTCTCTTTCCTTTGGGATCAACTCAGCAGTGGGTGCTCACTGTCGTCCGCCTTCAGTATTAGCGTAAGGCCTTTGGTTTATCGGACACTCATGCTCATTTTATTTGATTTATTAGCTTTAATTCCAGTTATATTGTATTACATTGTGTTATTTTGCTTTCCGATATCTATTTAGTAAATTAGCTTTCCTCCTCAGATCGTTGCCGCTGTTTTGTTTCTAGGCCCATCTCCCTTTTCCCTTTCCCCCTTCCCCTTTCCTGGGGTGTGGGTCCGTGGGTCCCCCGCACCAGTCGTCACGGAACCGGGCCGAACCTGCCTGTAAACCATTGACAATGTTCCTTCTGGAGGCATATTTTCTTAAAGGACCAGTAGCAGTTAGGTTCACGCTCGCTGGTTCCCGAAAGTTCAGCAGTCCACCACCAAATGTCAAGATGTTTCCTCATGGTCACTGGAGCATGCTGGAGTGGTGTTGCTCCTTCCAGCTTTCCTGTAAACTTGATAACCTCAAGGGGAGTAATACAGATGTCTAACAGGTACAAGGAGGGATAAGTCTGCCCTCCGTGGTAGGATACAGGCCATATTTCGGTCTTGAGTCAATACCTCTGCCTACACTGGAGCATGGCCTGCCTTTGATACCATACCCTTTGGCCTGATATCTGTGGTTGGATCACTATATCAGGTACTAAGGGGTGAGTTCTAATTTGCCATAAGGACATGATTCATGTCCCCTTTTCAATGAAAATTAGTGTCAATAACAACCTCTGTTGGCCATGCACCGACCACAGGAGGGTTTACTGATCCCCCAACCTCTAACAATCTCCCCCAAGGTGCAAGGAGACCACTCCATTTTGGTCCTACTTGCACCTTCCAAGACCATTTTACCTTGTGTTTCCCAGGCTCTAGGTCCTCAGGGGCAGGGAGCAGAAGATTATTCATGGTGCCAACTTGTGGCTTAAGTGAGGTGTCTTTGCTTGTGATTTGTATCCTAAGTGGGGAGGCCCAAGTTGTCTGCAACATTCTTAAAGCATTGGATCTGCCATCCCTCGGTCTCTCATTCAAGTCCTGCAGGATTGCATAAAGCCTCTTGGTTCACCCCTGCAAGGACTGTGAATCTGCCTTCAGAGCAGCCTTCAGGATTCCATTATACCTTTCTATTAGGCCTGCTCCCGTTGGATTATAGGGCAGGTGAAACCGCCATTCGATGTTGTTGTCTTCAGCCCACTTTTGCACAGTTGTACCCGTGAAATGTGTACCTTGGTCACTCTCGATGACCTCAGGAGTCCCATATGATGCCATCAACCTAGTTAGAGCTTTAATGGTATAGGCTTGGTTTGCCTTTGCTACAGGATAGGCTTGCATCAGTCCACTCACTGTGTTAACACAGGTTAGGGCATATCTGGCCCCCTCAGATCGAGGAAGGGGACCTATGTAATCGATCTGCCATCTTTGTAAAGGGTTGTGTCCTCTAGCGAGATGGGCCATTGTTTCTGGCAGAGGTCTTGGTCTCATTCGTGAGCAAGCGTCACAGTCCTGACATGCCTGGACAATATCTGGTAACTGTATGGGCAGCCCCCATGATTTAGCTGCTGCCCACATGGTATTCTGTCCTGCATGCCATAATTTCCGATGCAACCAATGGTCAGTATCTTCTGCTGATGTATTTCCTAGCCATCGAACTCGAGCCAGAGTGTCAGCTTCATCATTGCCTGGCGACTGCAAGGGTTGATGTCCAGAAACGTGGTATGCTCGCACAGTCCTGTGCCTAACCACGTTCCATATATCAGCCCACATATCTTTGCCCCAGATTGGTCGAGCATGGATCACCCAGTCCTGAGTGGCCCACTGTGCTATCCAGAGCGTGAGCCCTTGGTAGACTGCCCAACTATCCGTGCAGATATTCAATGCGTCATCGCTCGGCTCTTATCACCATCCACACAGCTAGTAGCTCAGCCCACTGGCTACTTTGTCCATCCCCTTCTTCGAACCATATTGTTTCAGTTGAGGGATGGTATGCAACAGCTTGCCACCTACTTCAGTTCCCTCTGCTGGATCCATCTGTGTACCAGGCATCTTCTGGAAAAGATTACTTCCCCCTGTACAGGACTCTTCTCTGGGCGAGTGATAGTTATTTCCTCAGGTGTTTCACTGTGATATGTTACTGGGCCAAGTATCTTCTGCAGTTCTTCCTTCAGTGGAGATGATGACAGGCGGCTTCTCTGACTGAGGTAGGCAACCCAGTGTGCCACTGTTCATGATTGAGCCACCCCCGTCTTAGGAATGTGGGTTAGATCTTTTACCCACCCCTGAATTGGCAAAGTCGTTTTAACAATAACCTCTGCAGTCTGAGTTATTGGTTCTACTGCCTGCAGTGCAGAATAGGTAGCCAATAACTGCTTTTCAACCATGCTGTATCTTTCTTCTGCTCCGTGCTAAACCTGTGACCAGAACCCAATTGGGGTTTGAATTGAACTCTGGCGCTGCCACAGACAAACCCTTCTTGAGTTACATGCGCATCTAGTTCAGCTGGAAGGGTTGGATCAAATTTACCCAGCGCCTGGGCCTGTTTAACAGCTATTTTGCCTGCTGGAAGGCCTCTTGCTCCATTTTACCCCAATCCCATACTTGGCCTTTTTTAGTTAATCTATATAGAGGTTTTAGGAGTTGTGCTAAGTGGGGTATAAAGGATCGCCAGTATCCTAATATACCCAAGAACTCCTGCAACTCTTTTGGTGTTGTGGGAACTGGGAACACTTGAATCTTATCTATGATTGCACTGGGTAAGACCTTAGTCTTACCTGACCAGATAACACCCAGGAACGTAACTGATAGCCCTGGTCCTTCTACTTTCTGTGGGTTTATAGCCCATCCTTTTTCCTGTAAAGAAGTAGTTAATGGTGGTACTGCCTTCTCTAATGCCTCAATTGAGTTGGACGTCAGCATCAGATCATCAATGTAATGATACATTTTGACGGTAGATGGTTTGTTCCAATTTGCCAAGTCACGTGCTACCAGGTTATGGCAAAATGTAGGTGAATGCACATATCCCTGAGGTAGGACTTGAAAAGTCCACTGCCTGTCCTCCCATGTGAATGTAAACTGGTCTTGAGATTCCTTAGCAATTGGAATGCTAAACAATGCATTTGCTAGATCCAAAACACAGTGATATGTTTCTATTTCTCTACTTAACATATCCATGAGAGAGGCAATGTTGGGTACGGCTGCATGTATCAGTGGAGTGACTTTGTTCAGTTCTCTGTAGTCTACTGTCATTCGCCATGTACCATCTGACTTCTGACTGGCCATATGGGGGAGTTGTATGGGCTGTGTGCAGGTCTAATAGTCCCTACTCTCTCCAACTCCTTCACAGTTTTGGTAATTTCTTCTTGCCCACCAGGGAGTCTATATTGTTTCGTATTTGTGATCCGGCGGGGTTGTGGCAAACAAATAGGCTCAATTTTTGCATGGCCCCTTAAAATTGCCTGCACCGTCCAGATACTAATACATCTTTCCCTTAGTCTGAACTCTCCCACAGTGGTCTGGAGAGTCAGACCCCACAAGATGTCTATCCCCAATATGTAGTCTGGAATGGGGGGAATAGACACTTTGTATTCCCAAGGTGGAAGACGCCCAACCCCCAGTTTCAACCACACTTGGGTTACGGGGATCATCTGCCCCCCAAACCAACCCATCATAGCCTTAGTGACCAGGAATTTACTTGGGTCCCCATATATGATTGATGTTTCTGCCCCAGTATCTACCAGCGCCATAACTCGTTCTACATTTTTCCTTGACCAATGAATAGTTAATTCAACATAGGGTCTCCGGTCTCCTGTAGAGACCCTATTCCTGGGGAATTTTGACTCCCCTGTCATGCCATCAGCTCTGCAATCCCCAAGTCTTTTTCCTCTGACATCGACTGTGGCTGCCTGGGCCGCCTGAGGAGGTTTACATTTTTTCAATGGCACCATGAAGTCCGCTAGATTCCATGTGTCTTGTGGAATGTGTCCTATGAATTGAATTCCTTCCCTTTTGGGGAAGGATTGGAATCTTTGATTGTTGGGCAACTGTTTCCATAGTTGTAATAATACCTGATTAGGCTGTCCATCAATATTTTCAAATTGAACTCCTGCTCTTATCAGGTCATTGAACATCTGTTTCCTTGATACCCTGATGGGTCCAGATTGTATTATCTTAGAGGCTGGTCTCCTAGGTCGTGGTGGTGGATGGATCTCCGACCTTTCCACCACCATCTGGACAGAGCCCGCAGGCGCTCTGTCTCCCCCAGATCTGCCACCAATTGGGCAGCCTGTTGTATGATGGCCTCTGAGGCCACTAGGGGGTTCAGTATGGATACCAAAGTACCATACTGATGAGGTGGAGCTTGCTGCAAGATAAGATCTCTCATTCATGCTGAGAATTTTATCAGGTCTGGGCTCTCAAAATCTTCTTCATAGATTGCCTCTCTCATACCCAGTTCCCAAATATAATTTTGCAGATCTTCCATAGAAGACCATAGACCTGTATTTAATGGGATGTGAGTTTTGTTTGGCCATGCTATACGGTACGCAGCTGTTAACCATTTGATTAATGAATGATTTTCATCATTATGTTGGACAGTAGCATATAGTCTCTGTCTGAGGGCAGGGTGAGTGATAATAGATTCCAGTTTTTAAATTTCTGGCCCATTTACCATAACACCTTCTGCCCCCATGTCCCATAAGCGGAGCAGCCATGCTGGTATACTCTCTCTTGGTTTTTGTCTAAACCGTTGTACTAGATCCATCAAATCAGCTGCTGTATATGGGCGAGCTGTTACATGTAAAGTGCTGTGGGCATGGGGCCACTGGTCAGGGGGCAGCCCCACTGGTCTCTCCTGTGCTTTTTTTTTGTTGTTTTTTTGAGTTACAACTGGTCAGATCTCAAAGGGATCGAGCTCCAGTGGAACCTCAAGATCCACTTTTAGTGCCTTCATTTTCAGAAACGAGGTTATGTGGGTTGTCTTCTACAGGGTCCCCTGTAACTTCTAGAGATATATTCCAGACCTTCCATAAGGGAGTGACCGGTTTAGGTATTTTTCCTGTCAAAACTGCAATTTGTTTTTCTAGTTCTTCAATACAGTCACGTAAGAGTTGATTTTCATCAAGCAGACCCCCTTCAGTCGCGTTCATCTGGTTCAAGGCCATCAGCAGTGGCCATGCCACCGTAGACACAGCTAATTGCCGCTCCCAAGTAGTCAGGATGTTTTTGTTGAGAGAAAATAGTCAGCTAGTTGGGATGGGGATTCATGGATGTTTCCTCCATCTCACAGGGGGCCCCATTTTTCAATAATAGTAGCAATCCCGTGGTATGGGGATCCTAGTAATCCTGGGATGTGCCCGGGCAAAAGGTCATTTAAGGGGGTGGTCTTTTCCCATGCAAACCACCCCACGATATTACTCAGAAAGGTCATAGTGAATGTTTTTAAAAGGTATTAGGCTGCCTGGCTCGCCAAGTGTAAAGCAAGCAAAGGCGGTGACAGAGCCTTTATTTGAGGTAGAGGTGCTACAGAAAGAGATAGAGATAAGGGGAATGAACTCATTCCTCACTACGACTGATTAGGCTAAGGATTACAACTGATTAGGCTAATGCAGCCACCTCTAGTTCGAACATCGGTGCGCTGGAAGGGAGTGAGCCAGGGAGGGGGGGGCAACCCACGCAGGCTCTGAGCATATCTGTGCTCCCGGAAGCACCACCGAGAGGGAGAGAGCGAGAGGACGGGTGCACCTGGGCTCCTCCGCTCGGGTCACTCAGATGCTCATTCACTGGTTCAGGCTGTGACCAGGCAATCCCACTACAAGGTGTCACGGTGTAGTCCGTGACAGTAACTCAAGAGAAACCGAGAAGGGAGAGACAAATGAAAGGGAAAAAAAAGAACAGAACTGCAGTGGCCACGCGGCCGCCTGAGCAGAGCTGTGCGTGCCGGGGGGGAGGAGGGGGAAACGGAGGGAAGAGATGGGTCTACAAAAAAAAACGGCACGATTTGAGAAGGAACAGTAACTTTACAAAATCTAATAAAATTGAACAATTGAGAGAGAAATGGAGTTTCCAAACCAAAAGCTGTGAGCTTATGTTAAGGAGGAATTGCAGGGGAAGCACACGTGCTGAAGCTCCATGCAGCCAAGAGGAATGCGCCCAGGCAGAGTACCACCTGGCATCTGGTGCGGAGCTCCGCCCCTCTGCTGCTCCCACAGTATTAACTCCTTAACTGCCGGCATGATGCTCTGATGTGGAATACTGGCATCAAAAACCACAAAACCAAAAAAACCACAACATTCCAGCCCTTATTCCACATCATCACATCATGCTTAACACATATCTATACAGAACCAAAACAGTAATAACATAAATTAAGTACAAACATATATACATACATATATATACATGGAATTACAGACTGCATTCCCCCAGCATCAAGTTCCCTTGTGGGACACACTGGACGTCCCCATTTTTATCCATTATCCACCAGGTGCACCCAGGTCCCTGTGCAAAATCGGTTCCACGGAGGGGTTTGCCCTTTCCAGAGGCTGGAAGGACCCACACCGCTTTTCCCAATATGCTCCTTACATGTACCACAGGGACCTTATCTCCCTCTATGGTCTGTAGGGAGCTGGACTGTGTAGGATCCTCTCGGTTGGCTGATCCCCTAGTGTTGACCAACCAGGTGGCTTCTGCCAGATGCTTCTCCCAGTGCTTAAATGTACCGCCACCTATTGCTCTCAACGTGGTTTTTAACAACCCGTTGTAGCACTCGATCTTACCAGCAGCTGGTGCATGGTAGGGGATAAGGTAGATCCATTCAATGCCACGTTCTTTGGCCCAGATATCCACAAGAGAATTTTTGAAATGAGTCCCATTATTGGACTCAATTCTCTCTGGAGTACCATGTTGCCATAGGACTTGTTTCTCGAGCCCTAAGATGGTGTTTCGGGCGGTAGCATGGGGTACTGCTTATTTCTCAAGCCACATAGTGGTCGCCTCCACTATGGTAAGCACGTAACGCTTACCATTGCGAGTTCATGGCAAGGTGATATAATGAACCTGCCACGCCTCCCCACAGTTATACATTTGCCATTGCCCTTCCTCCCAAAGAGATTTCATCCTCTTGACTTGTTTAATTGTGGCACATGTATCACAGTCATGGATAACCTGTGCAATGGCATCCATAGTTAAGTCCACCCCTCGGTCTCTAGCCCACTTATAGGTCGCATCCCTTCCTTGATGGCAAGAGGTCTCATGGGCCCACCGAGCTAAAAATAGCTCTCCTTTGTTCTGCCAGTCCAAGTCTACCTGAGACACCTCGATTTTGGCAGCTCGATATACCTGATGGTTATTTTCTTGTTCTTCAGTAGCTCGATTCATGGGCACATGAGCATCTACGTGACGTACCTTTACACCCAACCTTTTTGTTTGGGCAGCAATGTCTTTCCACAGTTCAGCAGCCCAAATAGGTTTACCCTTCCCTTGCCAGTTGTCCTGTTCCCACTGCTGCAACCACCCCCATAAAGCATTTGCCACCATCCAGGAGTCAGTGTAAAGATAGAGCATCAGCCACCTCTCCCGTTCAGGCACATCTAAGGCCAGCTGGACAGACTTTACGTCCACAAATTGGCTTGATTCTCCTTCTCCTTCAGTGGCCTCTACAACTCGTCGTGTGGGGCTCCACACAGCAATCTTCCATCTGCGATGCTTCCCAACAATACGACATGATCCATCAGTGAACAGGGCATACGTATTTTCATTTTCTGTTAGTTCATTATATGGTGGGGCCTCTTTAGCACGTGGTATCTCCTCTGATGGTGATGTTCCAAATTTCTTGCCTTCAGGCCAGTCCATGATCACCTGCAGGATTCCTGGACGGTTGAGGTTCCCCATCCAAGCTCGCTGTGTAATCAGTGCAAACCACCTACTCCCGGTGGCAACGGTAGCATGATGGGTGGAGAGAAACTTTGAACATCCAGTTCAGAACTGGCAATCGAGGTGCCAGGAGGAGCTGTGTCTCAGTGCCAATTACTTCAGAGGCAGCCTGAACCCCCTCGTATGCTGCCAAAATCTCCTTCTCCGTTGGAGTGCTCCTCCAAACCCCTGTACGCTCTGCTCCAAAATCCCAGGGGTTGGCCTCGGGTCTCCCCAGAGGCTCTTTGCCACAGACACCAAGTGGAACCTTTCTCTCCAGGAGCAGTGCAGAGGATGTTTTTTACATCCTCTCTCAACCGTACTGGCCCCTGGGCCACAGCACGGGCTATCTCCTGCTTAATTTGCTCAAAGGCCTGCTGCTGTTCAGGACCCCATGCAAAATTATTCTTTTTTCGGGTCACCTGATAGAGGGGGCTTACTATGAGGCTGTAGTTTGGGATGTGCATCCTCCAAAAACCTACTACACCCAGAAAAGACTGTCTCTTTCTTGCTAGTGGGTAGTTGTTGGGAAATGGCTGCAGGAGCAGGGAGGTCATGGTGATATGTATGAGCATAGTCTGCACTGCAGCACAGACTATATACTCTTGAAAAGGTATTAGATGTTGATAGGAGGTCACGATGTTCCTGGGCCAAGTGACAAACAACTCAAGGTGGACATGAACTGCTTCAGCTGATCAGCCCAATTAACCAAGATGTCTATGGGAAACTTCTGTGATTATGTTGTTCAGCCTGCCTTCAGTGAAGAGGGCCTCACAGGACTGTTGATAATTGTAACTATAGGTATTTTTAGAGTAAGCTGTCCTTGGTAGTCTATTCTGTTTTGCTAGCAGGTGTTCCCTTTGTGCTCTGTGTTATGCACTGGCCACGCTGATATGGCGCTCAAAGGAAACTACACTGTTTGAACCTTGAGAAAAGTAAAAGCAGGAGATGGTCTGTGGCGAGTGGGAGAGGAAAAGTGCACTTTGAAACAGGGGACGCCCTGCCAGCACTGCCTTTCACATCCGCTGCCGACGCATTCCTGCCTGGTTTCTTAGGATTAGGATGATATCAAGAGTTACCTCCCTCAGGACGGTTTCTCACTGCTGTTAATTGTTGGGAACTGCTTAAAGTTGTCTTTCTCTGAGGCTCTCAGCCAATGATTGTGTGCTATTCTCTGTACGCCCCTGTCTTAAACACTATAGGAATAAGGCTGTCCGGGTAATAAACTGAAGCCTGATCATTCATGTACTGAGTCCTGTCGTGCTTCCCCACCCGAGAGCAATCCACTCGGACCCTGATATCCGCGGCAGGTAGTGACATACTGGTGATTTTGTCAGTCACATCTCCTGGGACGTGACGACACCCATCTTGCCATTTTACTCCTACGAACTGAATTCCTTGGGCAAGTCCCTTCACTTTGTTCCGTTAAATAGCAAAACGAGCACTCAGAAGAATTTGGATTATTCGTTCTCCTTTTTTAAAAACTTCCTCTGCTATATTGCCCCACACAACAATGCCATCAATGTACTGGAGCTGTTCAGGTGCCCCACCCTGTTCCAATGTAGTTTGAATCAACTCATGGTCAATGGTTGGGCTGTGTTTCACTAAAAATGCATTGGCAATGTCAATGGTGGCATACCACTTGGCTGCTTTTGACTCCAATTCATATTGCAGCTCCAACATATCTGGCACAGCAGCACTCAGTGGGGGGGTGACTTCATTCAGGCCACAGTAATCTACTGTCAGCCTCCATTCTCCACTGCCTTTACACACCGGCCATATGGGGATGTTACAGGATGAGTGAGTTTTGCTGATCACTCCCTGGCTCTCTAGCTGACGGATCAAGTTATGAATGGGGAGCAAGGAATCCCTGTTTTTGTGGTACTATCGTCTGTGGACTGTTTTTGTAGCAATAGGTACCTGCTGCTCCTTTACTTTCAGTACCCCCACAACAGATGGATCTTCTGACAGGCCAGGTAAAATAGACAGCTGCTGAATGTTGCCTGCATCTACAGCAGCTATTCCAAATGCCCATCGCTATCCCTTGGGGATCCTTGAAATATCCCCTTCTGAGATAATCAATACCGAGTATGCATGGAGCCCCCTGTCCAGACACTATAGGATGCCTCTGCCAGGTTTTACCGGAGCGGCTTATTTCTGCCTCCAACACAGACAATTCCTGAGAAACCCCAGTCACTCCAGAAATAGGAATCAATTCTGTCCCTTTATAACTTGAGGACATTAGAGTGCACTGTGCACCTGTGTCCACCAGTGCCTTATATCTTTGTGGCTCTAATGTGCCAGGCCATCGAATCCACACAGTGCAATACACTCTAGTATCTCTTTCCCTCACCTGGATGAGGGCAGGGCCCCTCTATTGGTTACCTGCAGCGACGGGAGCAATTTTGTTGGTGGCTGATCTCTGCTGTAGTTCTCTCACCCGTGCTCGCAGTGCAGGAGTGGGTTTTTTATGCCACTTCCTCATGTCCTCTCCGTTTCCACATAAGAAGCTCCACATGGCCACACGTGAAATGGTGTTACTGCTGTCATTTGCTCGAGCAGAGAGGCGGTTGCCTTTGGTGGCCAAGACTTTCATCAGTTTCATCAACTGCTTCATCAGATTCTTTGGGTCATGCTCGTCTTCATCAGGTGTTTCCAATACTGGCACAGGTTCATTCCTATTAATCAGTAATGACAATTCCTCCAGTATAATTTTCTATGTCTTCTTCACTTCACCTACTTCTTCTGCTACCGCTGACACAGCTGCAATGGAAACATGTGATGGCGGAAGCTGTTGTTCAAAGTTTTGTAGTGTAATAATCAATTCATAAACTGGGAGTCTTCTGTCTTGGCCCTCGTATCTATGGAACGTTGCTACCAGTGTACTTGTGTACCTTTCTGGTGCTGTTTTTGAGAGTTTCCGATATACATTGGGTGTACATCTTACTTTCTCAGGATCACAGTCCTGGTGTGGATTGTTAGGGACGAAATTGGGATCATACAGCATCTCTACTACAGCCGTTTCTCTCAAAAATTGGATGCCTTTCTCCACGGTATTCCATCTTTCCACCTTAGGGTCCAGATCGTCTTTGTAAGGATATCTCTCCTTTACAGCCACTAGTACTCATTCTCAGAGGGTAGCGACTCCATTCAGACATCTACTAATTCCTCTGTCGATAGCTGGGTCTCGAGCAATGCTTCCCAGTTGGCGGGCTTCGCTGCCATCTAGGGACACGCTGCTGGCACCGTTGTCCCAACACCACAGCAACCAGGTGACAACAGATTCACCTGAGCGCCATACAAACTCCTGTCTTGAACCTTGGATTTCAGTCATCTTTAGGGGCCGACAAATAGTGGTAACAGTGACTTCATCATCATCGCTGTCTTCTCCATGTCTCTCACTTTTCTTAGTGGCCTTTCTAGGTGGTGGTGGTGGTGCTGAGGAGGGCTCCTCGCCTGGATCTTCCTCTTCTTTCTCAGCTTCTTCTTCTTTCCATTCTAGGTGCGAGGACACCCATTTCCATTTCTGGCCTTCCACAGGGGCAACCGTCATTGATGCCGGTGCTTCTTGTGATTAGTCAGGTCTAACTTCGAGGTTTCCATTTTTGCTTAGGACCTCAGTTTGGAAACCATTTCTCTCCAGAATATCAATTATAGCTCAATAAGCACAAGCCAGACCCAAAAGAATCCGTTCCTTCTCAGATCGTCCTGAGTCACATGGCTCCTTGCCTAAACACTCACTGAATTTCTCAGGATCCCACAGGTGCTCAAGATCACAATTGCATAACACCGGGGGTCCCCGTGCTTCTAATTTCTTTCCTAATTTTTTTCCATCTTCCCTGCCATTCAGCACTCTCTGGTTTTGAGGAAAGCTTCCTCCACATGATGTAAATTACTGTTGCAGAGTTCATGCAGAAAAATGGATAATACAGTTGCCAGGCTGGAATCCTGTACATAGATAAAGACCTGAAAAGAGTTCCTGGAAACCAATACAAATGCCGTATAATCTGTCACATTAGGTGTTTAGGCAGGAGGTATGTAACTCCATCAGCACACTAGTGTAGCTGTCTGCAGATATGACTCCGGTGCTGAACCTGAGGAGTTTAAGATGCCAACATGCACTAAGGTACATGAAAACCCTTAGTCCACTTAGCACCAGTTTTACAATGGAGTACAAATACTGCATTGCCCGCATTCTCCACCAATAATTGTCACGGTGTAGTCCTGGTGTAGTCCGGTAACCCAAGGGAAACCGAGAAGGGAGAGACAAAAGAACGGGAAAAAGAAAAAAACCTGTGTCAGTGGCCACTCGGCCGCCCAAGCAGAGCTGGGGGGGGGGGGGGGGGGACACGGAGGGAAGAGATGGGTCTACAAAAAGCAGTGGCACGATTTGAGAAGGAACGGTAACTTTACTAAATCTAATAAAATTGAACAATTGTGAGAGAAATGAAATTTCCAAACCAAAAGCTGTAAGCTTATGTTAAGGAAGAATTGCAGGGAAAGCACATGTGCTGAAGCTCCATGCAGCCAAGAGGAATGCGCCCAGGCAGAGCTCTGCCTGGCATCTGGTGTGGAGCTCCGCCCCTCTGCTTCTCCCCTACAGTATTAACTCCTTAACTGCCTGCATGATGTTCTGATGTGGAATACTGGCATCAAAACCACAAAACCAGGTCACCAGGTTATGTGGGTTTTCTTCTACAGGGTCCCCTGTAACTTCTAGAGATATATTCCAGACCTTCTGCAAGGGAGTGACTGGTTTAGGTATTTTTCCTGTCAAAACTGCAATTTGTTTTTCTGTTTCTTCAATACAATCACATAAGAGTTGATTTTCATCATGCAGACCCCCTTCAGTTGCATCCCTGCGTTTTGCACAGATTCCCATCTCAGGGCATGCATTTTGGGGCAAATCTGCAAGGTTTCTGACTAGAAAACTGTGGCTATGTTGCTTCCACAGTGACTTTTGGGCTCTTGTAAAATCATACTCCTGCTTCAGCATCTTCATGAAACCATTAGTGAGCCAGAGGGAAAGCATCACTGCCTCATCTCCACATTAATCACAATTGATGATTAAAATAAAATAAAATAAAATAAAATAAAATAAAATAAAATAAAATAAAATATAAAACCCAGTGCAAATTGGAAAGTCATCCTATGCGCCCATCAGCATTTGGAGGAGATGGAGTGGAGGTAGGGGCAGAAAGTTGAATGGAATAGAATGGAAAGAAAGGAAATAACTAGAGCTCCACTGGACAAAAGCCATCAGTGATGAGCGTCTGTATAGTGTGTGCCACGCTTTGTCCTCCTTGGACATCTGCTGTACGCTTTCTACTGCCTGTTGTCCAGGGCAGGGCAGGAGGACAGCATGAAAGCAATCCCGGACCCATTGGGCAACTGCTCCTCTCTTCTACTGAGTACTGCCCCAATCCTGCTGTGTCACACACTGCTCCCACTGGCTGCTCAGCCCCACACACTTTGGGTTTACCCTGCAATCATCCCCTCAGGGCTTGGACTGTCTGCAAGAACATTTGCCTTGTTCTCCAGCAGGTTCCCTGCATTGAGCAAAGCTGTGCAGCCAAAGCAGCAGTTGCTGCTGGAAAGCAAACAGTCTCCTTGATTTCCTAAGAGCTGGAGCTGTGTGCCAGGATCTGTCCAGCTGATCACATAAAACCTGACTGCAGTTGTGAAAGGCTTCTCACTTCTGTTGATGGTGCTGGATTGAGAGTTGTGCAGACTGGTGGGAGACAGAAGGCTTTGCGCTTCCATCACTGCAAAGCTCCCGTTTCCAAATGTCTGTTCCCCACTGGGTAATGGGTAAAAAATGGTTCTGTGAATGACCCAAAATACCCTGAGAGTCTGTTCCTGGAAGTGCTGTGTGTGGTTGGGATTTCATGGGCACACCGGGCATTACTGCTTATCAAATCTAAGTAATTCCACTGACAGCAGGTTTGTGCACAACTGTGAATATCCACCAGCAAAATAAAGTAGCAAGCACATATATCTTATTTCTCTCCACCCATCAAGATGGGTTCTGCAGAAGAGCTGTAGACTTTGCATCATCCAGTTCAACTTCCATGTTTAAGCAGCATACCCTAGGTCACATCATCTGTAGTCGTGCGCAGATGGCTGTCATAGTTATATGATTTTTGGTATTGGTATTCCACATCATAATATTGATTTTAAGTTCAGCCGAACCTGCCTTCAAGAGGCACAAAAATCAGGTCCTGATTTTGGGTCCCTGTTTTGAGGAGTCACTGTATGTTTCAGGTCAAATCAAGACATGTCTCCATTTCGAGCAGTCTCTAAGGCAAGTCAAGTTTCAAGTCAGGTAAAGTACCCATTCCAAGCAGTCAATGTTTTATTATTTTTGTTATATAATTGATATTCCACATCATAACATCATGTAGTGTATTGGGAGTTAAAGAGTTAATGCTCCAGCTCCGTGGATCATCCATAGTTACAGATATGCCTGTCTCAGAAGAGAACTACATTCCCCAGAGGACTGTGCGATGCTTTGCATTATTATGTGTTTCCGCCCAGAAGGAAAGATAAAAACTGTCTGTGGTCACGGGACCCTCTCTCTCTTCCCTTTGGGATTGAGCTCAGCAGTGGGTGTTTGTTGCAGCCATCTGCCCTTCAGCGTTAGCATAAGGCCTTCGGTTTATTGGACACTCTCTCTTGCTCATTTTATTTGATTCATTAGCCTCAATTCCAATTATATTGTGTTATTTTGCTTTCTGATATCTTATTTAGTAAATTAGCTTTCCTCCTCAGATCGTTACCGCTGTTTTGTTCCTAGGCCCATCTCCCTTCTCCCTTTTTTCCCTTTCCCCCTTCCCCGGGGCATGGACCCATGGGTCCCCTGCGTCAATCATTACAGTACCAGGTCAAACCTGGCCCACAAACTGCTGACACAAGCTGTCCCTGTTCAGGTGCCAGTTGTGGATGGGAGACCACATGGACACCAGAATTCAGTCAAGGAGTCAGAGAGAAAGAAGAGGATTTTTATTGTGAACAGGGTCTCTTCTTATACCTTTCTGCTTACAGACAGTACTTTTTTACTAACAGTTCATTGGTTAACTATCCTGTTAAACAGCAGTTCCAAGAATTCTTATCACTATGCCCATAAAAAAGCAATGCCTAACTGAGAGGTGCCCAATGGTCCTTCACCACATCCCTTGTTTCTTCTTTTCTTGGTTATCTCACCCAGGGGTTCACAGTCAGGAGTCTGATGTGTTTGTCAGACATTGGACTTGGTGAGTCCCTGGGCAACATTGCAACACCGGGGAGCCAGAACTGGACACAATACAACAGGTGAGGCCTCACCAAGGCAGAGTAGAGGAGAGGAATCACCTCCCTTGACCTGCTGGCCATGCTCTTATAAATGTACCTGTCACGCTCCAATATAAAGGAGGGAGACGAGGTTCTTAGATTATGTGTATACCCGGTGTGAGATTAAGAAACAATGGTTCAAATGTTGGTCCGACCAGTTTATTACCAATATTGACCAGGGAGATGGGGAAGGCAGACACTGTTAGGGTGATGGGGAAGGGAAGGTGAGCTATAGGAAAGATAGAAAAGAAGCAAGGATTTGTACAACGCAGGGAAAGTCACCAGCCAGGATCCTAGGGGCGGTCTGGTTGCAAGCAGCTCCAATGGTCCGAGGCAGAAGAGCAGGGGTGGCAGAAGCGGGGGGAACAGCAGCAGCGACCGGCAGCCCTGAGCAGCAAGTAGTTGTCCGTAGAAGCAGCGAACAGTGATCAGCTCGTGAGGGTTCAGATGGTAGAACACCTCAAAAGAGCGGCGAGGTCCAGGAGAAAGCAGCATGTCTCAGGTAGCAGGCCCAGGAGGGAGTTCGGCAACAGGGAATCAGCTCATGAGGTTTCCAATGGAAGAACACCAACCAAACAACAATCTCATGGTGGTCGATCCCTCTTTTTTCCTCCATTTCTCTTGCCCATGTGACAAATCCCGTGCTAGTGTGCCAGGCACGCATCTCCTAAGATGGCTATCTCCCCATGGAGATGAGTACCACACAAAAGAGTGTTTAGCGGCCATTGAGCTGCAGCTTATCTATTTTTCGTTGCCCCAGGACATGTTCATCTGCTTGTCACTTAGACTAAGGATTTTACAACCCTTGCCCAGGACTTTCTTGGACATGTTTGAACATGTTCATCAGCAAACTTTGAGGCAATGGTGTAAAATATTAGTCTCTTACAGCAACCCAGGATACCATTGACCTTCTTGGCTCTGATACTAATACATCTTCCTTTTAGTCTGAACTCTCCCACAGTGGTCTGGAGAGTCAGACCCCACAAGATGTCTATCCCCAATATGTAGTCTGGAACTGGGGCAATAGACACCTTGTAATCCCAGGGTGGAAGATGCCCAACCCCCAGTTTCAACCACATTTGGATTGTGGGGATCATCTGTCCCCTCAAACCCCCTTAGCGCCCAGGAATTTACTTGGGTCACCATATATGATTGATGTTTCTGCTCCAGTATCTACCAGCACCATCACTCATTGTACATTCTTTCTCAACCAATGAATAGTTAATTCAACACAGCATTTCTGGTCTCTAGAGACCCTAGTCCTGGGGAATTTTAGCTGCTCTGTCATACCATCAGCTCTGCAATCCCTAAATCTCTTCCCTCCAACAGCTTGACCGTGGCTTCCTGGGCCACCTGAGGAGGTTTATGCTTTTTCAATGGGACTATGAATTCTTCTAGAATTCACAAGGAATCTGTTCTATGAATCATTTCCTTCTCTTTTGGAGGAGGATTGGAATCACAGAATCATAGGGGTTGGAAAGGACCTCTAGAGATCATTGAGTCCAAACCCCATGCCAAAGCAGGCTCCCTACACCAGGTCGCACAGGTAAGTGTCCAGGCGGGTCTTGAATATCTCCAGAGAAGGAGACTCCACAACCCCCCTGAGCAGCCTGTTCCAGTGCTCCGTCACCGTCTCCGTCACCGTCTCCGTCAAAGAAGTTCTTGCACACATTCGCACGGAACATCCTGTGCTGCAGTTTCTGGCTGTTCCCCCTTGTTCTGTCTCCACACACTGCTGAAAAGAGTCTGGCCTCACCACTTTGTCCCCCCACACCGCAGATATTTGTAAACCTGGATCAGGTTCCCTCTCAGTCTTCTTTTCTCGAGGCTAAACAGACCCAGCTCACTTAGCCTTTCTTCATAGGGGAGATCCTCCAGGCCCTTCACCATCTTTGTGGCCTTCTGCTGGACTCTTTCCAAGAGATCCCTGTCTTTTTTATACTGGGGAGCCCAGAACTGGACACAGTACTCCAGGTGAGGCCTCACCAGGGCAGAGTAGAGGGGAGGGGGATCACCTCCCTTAACCTGCTGGCCATGCTCTTTTTAATGCATCTCAGAATGCAGAAGGAGAGAGATATGATCTCCCCGCATGCACAAGCGGTTAGATTAAGGCCAGGGGAGCTTATAGCAGCCATGGACGCAATGATAGAGGCATTCAAAAAATTTGCCCATGATACCGAAACACCAGCCCCATGGACCGACATCACCCAGGGTCCAAGCGAATCCTTCCAAGATTTTGCAAACCGACTTTTGCAAGACATAGAAGGGTCAGATCTCTCCAAGGCAGTTCAGGACCCAGTGATTGCAGATTGTCTGCGACAAAGATCGCATGCAGACGTTAAGGCTTTATTGAGAACTGCGCCTGAACATGTTTTACAAGACAGCCCGGGAGACATTATTAAGTATGTTTTAGATAAACAAAAAGTTGCACCTTTAACAAATGAGGTGCAACTTTAACAATGCATTGCGGCAGCAGTTCAGGATGGTATAGTCGGGGTTATGGTTGCAGCTATCAGCACGCAACAGCAACCATATGATTCTTTCCCTGCTGTATTGCCCCACACAATGATATCATCAATGTATTGTAAGTGCTCAGGAGCACCACCCTGTTCCAATGCAGTTTAGATCAACCCATGGCAAATGGTTGGGCTGTGCTTCCACCCCTGGGGCAAAATGTTCCAAGTATACTGAATGCCCCTCCAGGTGAAAGCAAACTGTGACCTACATTCTGTGGCCAAAGGAATTTAAAAGAAGGCATTGGCAATGTCAATGGTGGCATACCACTTGGCTGCTTTTGACTCCAGTTCATACTTGAGTTGTAGCATGTCTGGCACAGCAGCACTCAGTGGGGGTGTGAACATCATTCAGGCCACGGTAATCTACTGTCAGCCTCCATTCTCCAATGGCTTTATGCACTGGCCATATGGGGCTGTTGAAAGGTGAGTGAGGTTTTGCTGATCATTCCCTGGCTCTCTAGCTGACGAATCAGCTAATGAATGGGGAGCAAGGAATCCCTGTTTGTGTGGTACTGCTGTCTCTTCACCGTTTTTCTAGCAGTCGGTACCTGTTCATAGGTTCATAGGTTCATAAGGTTGGAAAGGACCTACAAGATCATCTAGTCCAACCATCCTCCTATCACTATCCCTACCCAACTACTACTAAATCAAATCCCTTAGCACCTCATCTAAACGCTTCTTGAACAGCACTAGGGATGGTGCCTCAACCACCTCCCTAGGCAGGCCATTCCAGTGCCTGACCACTCTTTCAGAAAAAAAATGTTTCCTCAGTGTCAACGGTTTACGGGCAGGTTCGGCCCGGTTCCGTGACGATTGGTGCAGGGGACCCACGGACCCACGCACCAGGAAAGGGGAAGGGGGAAAGGGAAAAGGGAAAAGGGAGATGGGCCTAGGAACAAAACAGCGGCAATGATCTGAGGAGGAAAGCTAATTTACTAAATAAGATATCGGAAAGCAAAATAACACAATATAATACAGTATAATTGGAATTAAAGCTAATAAATCAAATAAAATGAGCAAGAGAGAGTGTCCGATAAACCGAAGGCCTTACGCTAACGCTGAAGGCGAGACGGCAGCGAGCACCCAATGCTGAGTCGATCCCAAAGGAAAGAGAGTGTCCCGTGACCGCAGACAGTTTTTATCTTTCCCTCTGAGCGTAAACACGTAAGAACGCAAAGCATCGCAAAGTCCTCTGGGGAATGGAGTTCTTCTTCTCTTCTGAGACAGGTATACCCGGAACTATCGATGATCCATGGAGCTGGAGCATTAACTCTTTAACTCTAAATGCACTACATGATGTTATGATGTGGAATACCAGTACCAAAAATCATAAAACCATGACATTCCACCCCTTATTCCACATCACTACATCATGTTTGATATATATGTATAGAAGAACAATGATTAACATGCATTAAATACACACACACAACATATATATGTATATACATGGAATTACCGACTGCACTCCCCCAACATCAAATTCCCTTGTGGTACACACTGAACATCCCCATTCTTCTGCATCACCCACCAAGTGGACCCAGGTCCCTGAGCAAAGACAGTTCCCCGGAGAGGTTTACCCTTTCCAGAAGCTGGAAGGACCCAAATTGCTTTTCCCAACATGTTCTTTACATGTACTACAGGGACCTTATCTCCCTCTACAGTAGGTAGAAATCTGGATTGGGCAGGACCATCGCGATTGATGGATCCTCGAGTGTTGACCAACCAGGTGGCTTCTGCCAAATGCTTCTCCCAGTGCTTAAATGTTCCGCCACCCATTGCTTTCAACGTGGTTTTTAACAACCCATTGTACCTTTCAATTGTACCAGAAGCTGGTGCGTGATAGGGGATATGATAAATCCATTCAATGCCATGATCTTTGGCCCAAGTATTTACAAGAGAATTTTTGAAATGAGTCCCATTATCGGACTCAATTCTCTCTGGAGTGCCATGTCGCCATAGGACTTGTTTTTCGAGCCCTAAGATGGTGTTTCGGGCGGTAGCATGGTGTACTGCATATGTTTCAAGCCACCCAGTGGTTGCTTCCACCATGGTGAGCACATAACGCTTACCACTGCGAGATCGTGGCAAGGTGATATAATCAACCTGCCACGCCTCCCCGTATTTATACTTTTGCCATCGCCCTTCCCCCCAAAGAGGTTTCATTCTCTTGGCTTGTTTAATTGTGGCGCATGTATCACAGTCATGGATAACCTGTGCAATAGCATCCATAGTTAAGTCCACCCCTCGGTCTCTAGCCCATTTATATGTTGCATCTCTTCCTTGATGGCCAGAGGTCTCATGGGCCCATCGAGCTAAAAATAATTCACTCTTGTGTTGCCAGTCCAAGTCTGCTTGAGCCACCTTAACTTTGTCAGCTCGATCTACCTGATGGTTATTTTGTTGTTCCTCAGTTGCCCGGCTCTTAGGAACATGAGCATCTACATGGCGCACCTTTACAACCATATTCTTTATTCGGGCAGCAGTGTCTCTCCACAGTTCAGCAGCCCAAATAGGTTTACCCCTCCGTTGCCAACCATTTTGTTCCCATTGCTGTAACCACCCCCATAAAGCATTTGCCACCATCCATGAGTCAGTGTAAAGACAAAGCACTGGCCACCTCTCTCGTTCAGCAATATCTAAGGCCAGCTGGACAGCCTTTACCTCTGCAAATTGACTTGATTCTCCTTTTCCTTCAGTGGCCTCTGCAACTCGTCGTGTGGGGCTCCACACAGCAGATTTCCATCTGCGGTGCTTACCCACAATGCGACAGGATCCATCTGTGAACAGGGCATTTCTGTTTTCATTGTCTGGTAGTTCATTATATGGTGGGGCCTCTTTGGCACGTGACACCTCCTCTGCTGGCGTTGTTCCAAACTTTTTACCTTCAGGCCAGTCCATGATCACTTCTAGGATTCCTGGATGACTGAGGTTCCCCATCCGAGCTCGCTGTGTAATCAGCGCAATCCACTTACTCCAAGTGGCATCAGTAGCATGATGGGTAGAGGGAACCTTTCCCTTGAACATCCAGTTCAGCACTGGCAATCGAGGTGCCAGAAGGAGCTGCGTTTCAGTACCGATTACTTTGGAAGCAGCTCGAACCCCCTCGTACGCGGCTAAGATCTCCTTCTCAGTTGGAGTGTAGCGCTCCTCAGACCCTCTGCATGCTCGACTCCAGAATCCAAGGGGTCGGCCTCGGGTCTCTCCAGGAGCTCTTTGCCACAAACTCCAAGTGGGACCTTCCCTTCCAGCAGCAGTGTAGAGGATGTTCTTTACATCCTGTCCCGTCCGCACTGGCCCCAGGGCCACGGCACGGGCTATCTCCTGCTTAATTTGCTCAAAAGCCTGCTGCTGCTCAGGGCCCCACACAAAATCATTCTTCTTCCGCGTCACCCGATAGAGAGGGCTCACAATGAGACTGTAGTTTGGAACATGCATTCTCCAAAAGCCCACTACACCCAGAAAAGCTTGGGTCTCTGTCTTACTTGTGGGTGGAGACATGGCAGTGATTTTGTTAATCACATCTGTTGGGATGTGACGACGTCCATCTTGCCACTTTATACCTAGGAACTGAATTTCCTGTGCAGGCCCTTTCACTTTGCTTCGCTTGATAGCAAAGCCAGCTCGCAGAAGGATCTGGATTATTCTCTCTCCTTTCTCAAAAACTTCTCCTGCTGTATTGCCCCACACAATGATATCATCAATGTATTGTAAGTGCTCAGGAGCACCGCCCTGCTCCAATGCAGTTTGGACCAACCTATGGCAAATGGTTGGGCTGTGCTTCCACCCCTGGGGCAAACGGTTCCAGGTGTATTGAACGCCCCTCCAGGTGAAAGCAAACTGTGGCCTGCATTCTGTGGCCAATGGAATTGAGAAGAAGGCATTAGCAATGTCATTGGTGGCATACCACTTGGCTGCTTTTGACTCCAGTTCGTACTGGAGTTGTAGCATGTCCGGCACAGCAGCACTCCGTGGGGGTGTGACTTCATTCAGGCCACGGTAATCTACCGTCAGCCTCCATTCTCCACTGGCTTTACGCACCGGCCATATGGGGCTGTTAAAAGGTGAGTGAGTTTTGCTGATCACTCCCTGGCTCTCTAGCTGACGGATCAAGTTATGAATGGGGAGCAAGGAATCCCTGTTGGTGCGGTATTGTCATCTGTGGACCGTTTTTGTAGCGATAGGTACCTGCTGCTCTTTCACTTTCAGTACCCCCACAACAGACGGATTTTCTGATAGGCCAGGAAAAGCAGACAGCTGCTTAACGTTGTCTGCGTCCACAGCAGCTACTCCAAAGGCCCATCGATACCCTTTGGGATCCTTAAAATATCCCCTTTTGAGGTAATCAATACCAAGTATACATGGAGCCCCTGGGCCAGTCACAATAGAATGTTTTTGCCAGTCTTTACCAGTGAGGCTTATTTCAGCCTCCAACATGGTTAACTCTTGGGAACCCCCAGTCACCCCAGAAATATAGATTAAGTCTGTCCCTTGGTGACTCGAGGGCATTAGAGTGCACTGTGCACCAGTGTCCACCAGGGCCTTATATTTTTGTGGTTCTGATGTGCCAGGCCATCGAATCCACACAGTCCAATGCACTCTATTATTCCTTTCCCCCACCTGGCTGGGGGGCAGGGGCTATTGTGGCTGGTAGGTACCTCGCTCAGTTCTGAAGGAGTACCGTTCAGACAGGAGGGTGTCTCGCTCAAACTGGAGAGTGTCTCTTTCAGGTTGGAGGGCGCCTCTCTCAGTCTGGAGGGCTTCTTGTTGAGACTGGAGGGTGTCTTTCTCAGTCTGGAGGGCGTCTCTCTCAGATTGGAGGGTGTCTCTCTCAGTCTGGAGGGTGTTTTTCTCAGTCTGGAGGGCGTCTCGCTCGTATTGGAGGGCGTCTAGATTGGACTGGAGAGTCTGATTGTCAGTTAAAAGACTCTCTTTCTGGATCAGGAGACTGTCCCTTTCAGCTCGGAGACTCTCTTGCTCTGTTTCAAAAACTCTATGCCTCTCTGGGATAGTATTGAATAAGGCCCGGTAAGCATAAGCCAGACCCCAAATAATTTGGGCCTCCTCAGATCTGTTTGAGCCGCAACATCCCTGTCTCAAATATCTGCTTAAGTTCTCAGGATCTTGCAGGTGTTCAGGAGAAAAGTTCCATGACACCGGTGATGCCCATTTCTCTAAAGTCTCTCCTAAGTCCCTCCAAACTCCCTGCCAGTCAGTATTCTCTGGCTCTGGGGAGGGTTTTCTCAAAATATTATAAATACAAATACTGAGTAAAAGTACATTCAGGGAGACTGACACCACAATCATAACAAGCATTGGATGGGCATTCAGAAAACGCATAATGAATTCAAAGGAGAGGCCAGGAGTCAGTTTAAAAATCACAAGTTCCATAGAGTTAGCAACTTCATCTGGAGTTACTCCCTCTGGAACTGAATGCCACATCGTATACAGAAGCCAGATAGGTATGTCCATCAGTGTTTTTAGTTTATCATACAGAGACCAAGCTCCGTGGATCAGACTGGCAAACTTAATTAAGTCCCAGTATGTTCTGAGCATTACAAGGGAAAAACCGATGAAATGCAGTCCCTTTAAGACCAGTTTAAAAAGAGAAAGCATTTTTTTTTTCTTTTCTAAAACTAGCTGGCAGTACCCAAAAAGTTTACAAATATCCCAGGACAACTGGCAGTACGCCCAGACTTCAAGGTTGTGTTTTGCCGTACAGCACCTGCAGTACAGATAAGCCTGCTAACGGGAGACAGAGATTCACTCTAAAAGTATGTCTCTGCTCGGCTAAGGCAGCTGGTTTAGCCCAGCCCCACGTTGGGCGCCAAAAATGTCAAACGGTTTACGGGCAGGTTCGGCCCGGTTCCGTGACGATTGGTGCGGGGGACCCACGGACCCACGCCCCAGGAAAGGGGAAGGGGGAAAGGGAAAAGGGAAAAGGGAGATGGGCCTAGGAACAAAACAGCGGCAGCGATCTGAGGAGGAAAGCTAATTTACTAAATAAGATATCGGAAAGCAAAATAACACAATACAATACAATATAATTGGAATTAAAGCTAATAAACCAAATAAAATGAGCAAGAGAGAGTGTCCGATAAACCGAAGGCCTTACGCTAACGCTGAAGGCGGACGGCAGCGAGCACCCACTGCTGAGTCGATCCCAAAAGGAAAGAGAGTGTCCCGTGACCGCAGACAGTTTTTACCTTTCCCTCTGGGCAGAAATATCTAAAAATACAAAGCATCACACAGTCCTCTGGGGAATATAGTCCTTCTCTTCTGTGACAGGTACACCCAGAACTATCAATGATCCACAGAGCTGGAGCATTAACTCCTTAACTTCCAATACACAACATGATGTTATGATGTGGAATATCAATAATACAACAAAAATCGTAGAACCATAACAGCAACCATAATGCTGATCACTCCACAATCACCTTTGCTACCCCTCAATTATTTCAACAGGCACGGCTCTCCCATCAGTTTCCCAATCAGAACAGGAGAAGCTTCCAAAAGTTCTCAAGCTATCTAACTCGCCCCAGTGTGTTGGCTTCACCATTTCCTGGTGAGTGTAGGGGTTGATGACCAGAAACATGGTAGACATGTACAGTTCTGTGTTTAACTGCATTCCATATGTCTAACCACATATCTTTGCCCCAGATTGGTCGGGAGTAGATAGTCCAATCCTGGGTGGCCCACTGTGCGATCCAAAGAGTGAGCCCCCGATACACAGCCCAACTATCTGTGCAAATATTCAGGATACCATCACCAGGTTCTGTGGTTATAACCATCCACACCGCCCGCAGCTCTGCCCACTGGCTGCTTTGACCATCCCCCTCTTCGAACCAGATTGTGTCTGCGGCAGGATGGTACGCTACTGCTCTCCACTTACTTGGGTTGCCCTTGCTGGACCCATCCGTGTACCAGGCATCTTCAGGGACAGTATATTTTCCTTCCTGGATGGGACTCTTCTGTGGTGGAGCAACCAAAGTTTGCTTCGGTGCATCACTGTGATACGTTACTGGGCCTAGAATCTTCTGGAGCTCTTCTTTCAATGGTGAGGAAGACAGACTACTCCTCTGACTGAGATAGGCGACCCATCGGGCCACCGTCTGCGCCTGGGCCACCCCCGTCTTAGGAAGGTGGGTCAGATCTCTTACCCACCCCTGGATTGGCAGAGTGGTCTTGACTATAACTTTGGCCATTTGGGTTATTGGCTCTACTGCTTGTAATGCGGAATAGGCAGCCAATAACTGTTTTTCAATCATACTATATCTTTCCTCTGCTCCATGCCACACCTGAGACCAAAATCCAATGGGGATCCGAACAGAACTCTGACGTTGCCACAGGCCCCAGCCAAAGTCATCTTGAGTTACGTGAACATCTAGCTCAGTTGGGAGGGTAGGATCAAATATACCCAATGCCTGGGATGGTTTAACCACCTGTTTCGCCTGTTGAAAAGCATCCTGTTCTCTTCTCACCCAATCCCATAATTGGCCCTTTTTGGTAAGTCTATATAAAGGTCTCAGCAGCTGCACCAAATGAGGTATAAAGGAACGCCAATATCCCAATATATCTAGGAATTCCTGCAGCTGCTATGGTGCTGTAGGGACTGGAAATGCCTGAACCTTCTATAGAATGGCATTATGTAACACTTTGGTCTTTCCTGACCAGAGTACCCCCATAAATTCTACAGACAGTCCTGGACCTGTAAAAGTAACTGTTTCCCTTTGTCTCAAAGTTTGCTTCGTAAGGCCTTTTCTGGTGACAAGATTCTGGTGCCATTGTCCCGGCTTATTTTTGTAAAGATAAGCAGAAATAGGTGCAAATTGTCTTTTCCGTGGGGGTATGGCTTGGAGAAGCTGACCACCACAAAGACAATGCTCCTGCATGGCAATGAAGGCAACATCCGCTGCTAGCTTATCTGTTGGTCCAGACATGTCACACAAACAAAGAGAAAAGGAAAAAACACCTGAGAAATGGGGGATAAAAGGCTTTCACTGAAATAAAGAATTTCAGGGAGAGAAGAACTTTCAGAAATGAACTTTGGAGAAGAACTCCCAAAGAAAAGATCTTTGAGGAGAACTCCCGAAGAGACTTAGGATGGACCCTGAGGCCTGCTTGCTGCCATCTCCCATCCCCCATGGTGACCAGACAAGTTCCTGAGATCAACATACCTACTACAAACCTCGCTGGATCCACGGTGGTGATTATATCTCTCTTGCTTTCGGCCAAGTCTCCTTGCTTTTCATCTCTTTTCTATCGCCCACCTTCCCTTCCCCATATCCCTAAGCAACTAGTATTTGTAATAAACTGGTTGGGCTAACATTTGACCCGTTGTGTCTTAATCTCGCCATTGGGTATACATATAGAACCTCGTCTCCCTCCTTTATATTTGAGCGTGACAGGACCTTACACTTTTTGAGGATTGATAGCCCATCCTTTTTCACTTAGGTAGGCAGTTAATGAATCTGCTGCCTCCCCTACTGCTTCCAGTGAGTCGGATGTTAACAGGAGGTCATCAATATAGTGGTATAGGTTCACATTGTTTGGTTTCCTCCAATCAGTCAGGTCACGTGCCACCAAATTATGACAGTATGTTGGTGAGTGCACGTACCCCTGTGGCAAGACCTGAAAGGTCCACTGCCTGCCTCCCCACGTAAATGCAAATTGGTCCTGTAATTCTTAGCAATAGGTATGCTAAAAAATGCATTTGCTAAATCCAGGACACAATGGTAGGTTTTAATTTCCCTACTAAGAGTGTCCATTAAGGAGGCAATATGGGGTACGGCCACATGGATGGGCGGCGTGACCTTATTTAATTCCCTAAAATCCGCCGTCATTCTCCATGTTCCATCCGACTTCCATACTGGCCATATGGGGGAATTATATGGGCTGTGTGCAGGTCTTATAATGCCTACTTTCTCTAATTCCTGCACTGTCTTTGATATTTCTTATTGTCCACCCGGGAGTCTATACTGTCTTAGTAATCCAGCGTGCTTTCGGCAAACAAATGGACTCATGTTTCGCATGGCCCCTCAATATTGTCCATATTGCCCGGATACTAATGTACCTCTGCCGTAGTCTGAACTCTCCCACAGCTGTCTGGAGAGCCAGACCCCATAGAATGTCTATGCCCAGGATGTATTCTGGAATTGGGGTAATCGATACCTTATACTCCTGGGGTGGGAGACGCCCAACCCCCAATTTCAACCACGTCTGGGTGACTGGAATAGTCTGTCCCAAAAACCCACCAATCATAACTTTATTACCCTTAAATTTTGTTGGGTCTCCATATATAATTGACGTTTCTGCACTAGTACCCACTAGAGCCATCACTTTACATACATTTGTCTTAAACCAGAATATTGTCAACTCTACATAGGGCCTCTGGTCACATCCGGAGGCCCTATGGGGACCAGTGTTTTTCGTTAATCCATGAACTTAGCCAGATCCAAATCTTCTGCCGCAGGTGGCTCAGGCACTGTAGCCCACGACACCTACGGGTGTTTTTTTCTTCTGTTGGGTATTATGAAATCAGCCAAATTCCAATTTGTTGTCCGTGTTTCTTGTATAATTCGTACTCCCGATTTTCTGGGAACACTCTGAAATTTTTGATCATTTTTAAGCTGTTTCCACAGCTGTAACAAAACATGGTTGGGTTGCCCTTCAATTTTGGTAAATGCAACCCCAGTCCGTATGAGGTCATTAAACATGGTCCTTTGGGATACCCGTATGGGGCCTGATCGGGGTATCCGTGGAGCAAACTTTCTAGTTTTAATTGGGAAGGCCTCAGCTTCTTCCACTATACAGACATTGCGCTTGGTTCTTATGCGCTCTGTTTCTCCTAAATCTGCCACCAACTGGGCTGCCTGCTGTATGATGGCTTCTGAGACCACCAATGGATTTAATATAGAAACTAATGTCCCGTAAAGGTGGGAGGGGGCCTGCTGTAATATTAAATCTCTCATGCCCGCTGTAAATTTCTCTGTATCGGGGCTTTCAAAAGTGTCTGTGTACATAGCCTCCCTCATACCTAACTCTCAGATGTATGTCTGGAGGTCCTCCATAGAGGACCACAAACCAGTGTTGAGAGGAACATCGGTTTTGTTAGGCGGAATGCTGCCATCAACCAATCTATAATAGAATGGTTTTCATCATTGAAGTGGATGGCTGCATATAACCTTTGCCTCAAGGACAAGTTTATTGTTATGGACGCTAAATTCGACATCTCTGTCCCATTCACTAAAACACTTTCAGCTCCTGCATCCCATAACATTAGGAGCCATGATGGTTTTTGTGGTTTTGTGGTTTTTGATGCCGGTATTCCACATCAGACCATCATGCAGCAGTTAAGCAGTTAATGCTGCTGGGAGCAGCAGAGGGGCAGAGCTCCGCACGGGATGCCAGGCGGCGCTCTGACTGGGCACGCTCCTCTGGGCTGCCGTGGAGGTTCAGCACGTGTGCTTCCTCTGCAGTTCCGCCTTAACGTAAGCTCACGGCTTTTGGTTTGGAAATTTTCTCTCTCTCTCAATTGTTCAATTTTATTAGATTTAGTAAAGTTACCGTTTCTTCTCAGATCGTGCTGTTGTTTTTGTAGACTCATCTCTTCCCTCTGTTTTCCCCCTTCCCCCGGAGCGCGGCTCTGCTCGGGCGGCCGCGTGGCCACTGACGCAGTTTCTTTTTCTCTCCTCTCTCCCTTCTCGGTTTCCCTTGGGTCACTGTCACGGATAACACCATGACAATTATTGGTGGAGGATGCGGGCAGTGCAGTATTTGTACTCCATTGTAAATCTGGTGCTAAGTGGACTAAGGGTTTTCATGTACCTTATAGCATGCTGGCGTCTTTTTAAGCTTTTCATGTTCAGCACCGGAATAATGTGTGCATACAGCTACTTTAGTGTGCTGAGGGGGTTACATACCTCCTGCCTAAACACCCTGGCTAACGTGACAGATTATGCGGCATTTGGATTGGTTTCCAGTTACTCTTTTCAGGTCTTTACCTATATTCAAGATGTCAGCCTGGCAACTGTGTTATCTGTTTTTCTGAATGCACTCTCTGCAACAGTAATTTACATCATGTGGAGGAAGCTTTCCTAAAAACCAGAGAGTGTTGAATGGCAGGGAAGGTGGAAAAATTTAGGAAAGAAATTAGAAGCATGGGGACCCCCGGTGTTATGCAATTTTGATCTTGAGCACCTGTGGGATCCTGAGAAATTCAGTGAGTGTTTAGGCAAGGAGCCATGTAACTCAGGAAGATCTGAGAAGGAACGGATTATTTCGGGTCTGGCTTGTGCTTATTGAGCTATAATTGATATTCTGGAGACAAATGGTTTCCAAACCGAGGTCCAAAGCAAAAATGGAAACCTCGAAGTCAGACCTGACCAATCACAGGAAGCACCGGCATCAGTGTCGGTTGCCCCTGTGGAAGGCCAGAAATGGACACGGGTGTCCTCGCGCCTAGAATGGAAAGAAGAAGAAGCAGAGAAAGAAGAGGAAGATCCAGGCGAGGGGCCCTCCTCAGCACCACCACCACCACCTAAAAAGGCCACAAAGAAAAGTGAGAGACATGGAGAAGACAGCGATGATGATGAAGTCACTGTTACCACTATTCGTCGGCCCCTAAAGATGACTGAAATACAAGGTTCAAGAAAGGAGTTAGTACGGCGCTCAGGTGAATCTGTTGTCACCTGGTTGCTGTGGTGTTGGGACAATGGTGCCAGCAGCGTGTCCCTAGATGGCAGCGAAGCCCGCCAACTGGGAAGCAAATTGCTCGAGACCCAGCTATCGACAGAGGAATTGGCAGATGTCTGAATGGAGTCACTACCCTCTGGGAAGGAGTACTAGTGGCTGTAAAGGATAGATATCCTTACAGAGATGATCTGGAGCCTAAGGTGGAAAGATGGAACACCGTGGAGAAAGGCATCCAATTTTTGAGAGAAACGGCCATAGTAGAGATGCTGTATGATCCCAATTTTGTCCCTAACAATCCACACCAGGTCCGTGATCCTGATAGAGTAGGGTGTACACCTGATATATATCTTAAGCTCTCAAAAACAGCACCAGAGAGGTACGCAAGTACACTGGTAGCAATGTTCCATAGATTCGAGGGTCAAGACAGAAGACTCCCAGTTTATGAATTGACTATTACACTCCAAAACTTTGAACAACAGTTTCCACCATCACATGCTTCCATTGCAGCTGTAGTAGCAGAAGAAGTAGGTGAGATAAAGAAGACACAGAAAACTATACTGGAGGAAATGTCATTACTGATGAATAGGGATGAACCTGTGTCAGTATTGGAAACACCTGATGAAGACGAGCATGACCCAAAGAATCTGGTGAAGTAATTGATGAAACTGATGAAAGTCTCAGCCACCAAAGGCAACTGCCTCTCTGCTTGAGCAAATGACAGCAGTAACATCATGTCACGTGTGGCCATGTGGAGCTGTCATGGTTTTATGATTTTTGGTACTGGTATTCCACATCATAACATCATGTAGTGCATTTAGAGTTAAAGAGTTAATGCTCCAGCTCCATGGATCATCGATAGTTCCAGGTATACCTGTCTCAGAAGAGAAGAAGAACTACATTCCCCAGAGGACTTTGCGATGCTTTGCGTTCTTACGTGTTTACGCTCAGAGGGAAAGATAAAAACTGTCTGCGGTCATGGGACACTCTCTTTCCTTTGGGATTGACTCAGCAGTGGGTGCTCGCTGCCGTCCGCCTTCAGCGTTAGCGTAAGGCCTTCGGTTTATCGGACACTCTCTCTTGCTCATTTTATTTGATTTATTAGCTTTAATTCCAATTATATTGTATTGTATTGTGTTATTTTGCTTTCCGATATCTTATTTAGTAAATTAGCTTTCCTCCTCAGATCGTGGCCACTGTTTTGTTCCTAGGCCCAGCTCCCTTTTCCCTTTTCCCTTTTCCCTTTCCCCCTTCCCCTTTCCTGGTGCGTGGGTCCGTGGGTCCCCCGCACCAATCGTCACGGAACCGGGCCAAACCTGCCCGGAAACCATTGACAGGAGCTTCCTACGAGAAAACAGAGAGAACATGAGGAAGTGGCATAAAAAACCCACTCTTGCACTGCGAGCACGGGTGAGAGAACTACAGCAGAGATCAGCCACCAACGAAATTGCTCCTGTCGCTGCAGGTAACCAATAGAGGGGCCCTGCCCTCAGCCAGGGGAGGGAAAGGGATAATAGAGTGTATTGGACTGTGTGGATTAGATGGCACATTAGAACTAAAAAGATATAAGGCACTGGTGGACACTGGTGCACAGTGCACTCTGATGCCCTCGAGTTATAAAGGGACAGAATTGATTCCTATTTCTGGAGTGACTGGGGGTTCTCAGGAACTGTCTGTGTTGGAGGCGGAAATAAGCCTCACCGGTAAAACCTGGCAGAAGCATCCCATAGTGACTGGACAGGGGGCTCCATGCATACTTGGCATTGACTATCTCAGAAGGGGACATTTCAAGGATCCCAAGGGATACCAATGGGCTTTTGGAATAGCTGCTGTAGATGCAGGCAACATTCAGCAGCTGTCTATTTTACCTGGCCTGTCAGAAAATCCGTCTGTTGTGGGGGTACTGAAAGTGAAAGAGCAGCAGGTACCTATCGCTACAAAAACAGTCCACAGATGACAATACCGCACCAACAGGGATTCCTTGCTCCCCATTCATAACTTGATCCATCAGCTAGAGAGACAGGGAGCAATCAGCAAAACTCACTCACATTTTAACAGCCCCATATGTCCGGTGCGTAAAGCCAGTGGAGAATGGAGGCTGACAGTAGATTACCGTGGCCTGAATGAAGTCACACCCCCACTGAGTGCTGTTGTGCCAGATATGTTGGAGCTGCAATATGAACTGGAGTCAAAAGCAGCCAAGTGGTATGCCACCATTGACATTGCCAATGCATTCTTTTCTATTCCTTTGGCCACAGAGTGCAGACCACAGTTTGCTTTCACCTGGAGGGGCGTTCAGTACACCTGGAACCGTTTGCCCCAGGGGTGGAAACACAGCCCAACCATTTGCCATGGGCTGATTCAAACTGCACTGGAACAGGGTGGGGCACCTGAGCACCTCCAGTACATTGATGACATTGTTGTGTGGGGTGATACAGCAGAGGAAGTTTTTAAAAAAGGAAAGTGAATAATCCAAATTCTTCTGGGTGCTGGTTTTGCTATTAAACGGAACAAAGTGAAGGGACTTGCACAAGAAATTCAGTTCCTAGGAGTAAAATGGCAAGATGGACGTCGTCACATCCCAGGAGATGTGATTGACAAAATCACCAGTATGTCACCACCCACTAGCAAGAAAGAGACACAGTCTTTTCTGGGTGTAGTAGGTTTTTGGAGGATGCACATCCCAAACTACAGCCTCATAGTAAGCCCCCTCTATCAGGTGACCCGAAAAAAGAATAATTTTGCATGGGGTCCTGAACAGCAGCAGGCCTTTGAGCAAATTAAGCAGGAGATAGCCCGTACTGTGGCCTTGGGGCCAGTATGGATGGGACAGGACGTAAAAAGCATCCTCTACACTGCTGCTGGAGAGAAAGGTCCCACTTGGAGTCTGTGGCAAAGAGCCTCTGGGGAGACCCGAGGCCAACCCCTTGGATTTTGGAGCAGAGCGTACAGGGGTTCAGAGGAGTGCTACACTCCAACTGAGAAGGAGATTTTGGCAGCATACGAGGGGGTTCGGGCTGCCTCTGAAGTAATTGGCACTGAGACACAGCTCCTCCTGGCACCTTGACTGCCAGTGCTGAATTGGATGTTCAAAGGAAAGGTTCCCCCCACCCATCATGCTACCGATGCCACCGGGAGTAGGGGGATTGCACTGATTACACAGCGAGCTCGGATGGGGAACCTCAACCGTCCAGGAATCCTGGACTGGCCTGAAGGCAAGAAATTTGGAAAATCCCCATCAGAGGAGATACCACGTGCTAAAGAGGCCCCACCATATAATGAACTACCAGAAAATGAAAATACGTATGCCCTCTTCACTGATGGATCGTGTCGTATCGTTGGGAAGCATCGCAGATGGAAGATTGCTGTGTGGAGCCCCACACGACGAGTTGTAGAGGCCACTGAAGGAGAAGGAGAATCAAGCCAATTTGTGGACGTAAAGTCTGTCCAGCTGGCCTTAGATGTGCCTGAACGGGAGAGGTGGCTGATGCTCTATCTTTACACTGACTCCTGGATGGTGGCAAATGCTTTTATGGGGGTGGTTGCAGCAGTGGGAACAGGACAACTGGCAAGGGAAGGGTAAACCTATTTGGGCTGCTGAACTGTGGAAAGACATTGCTGCCCATATAAAAAGGTTGGGTGTAAAGGTTCGTCATGTAGATGCTCATGTGCCCAAGAATCGAGCTACTGAAGAGCAGAAAAATAACCATCAGGTAGATCGAGCTGCCAAAATTGAGGAGTCTCAGGTAGACTTGGACTGGCAGAACAAAGGAGAGCTATTTTTAGGTCGGTGGGCCCATGAGACCTCAGGCCATCAAGGAAGGGATGCGACCTATAAGTGGGCTAGAGACTGAGGGGTGGACTTAACTATGGATGCCGTAGCACAGGTTATCCATGACTGCAACTGGTGCCATAATTAAACAGGCCAAGAGGATGAAACCCCTCTGGCAGGAAGGGCGATGGGAAAAGTATAAATATGGGGAGGCGTGGCAGGTTGATTATATCACCTTGCCACGAACTCGCAATGGTAAGCGTTACGTGCTCACCATGGTGGAGGTGACCACTGGGTGGATTGAGACATACGCAGTACCCCATGCTACCGCCCGAAACACCATCTTAGGGCTCGAGAAACAAGTCCTATTGCGACATGGCACTCCAGAGAGAATTGAGTCCGATAATGGGACTCATTTCAAAAATTCTCTTGTGGATATCTGGGCCAAAGAGCACGGCATTGAATGGATCTACCTTATCCCCTACCATGCACCAGCTGCTGGTAAGATCGAGCGCTACAACGGGTTGTTAAAAACCACGTTGAGAGCAATAGGTGGCGGGACATTTAAGCACTGGGAGAAGCATCTGGCAGAAGCCACCTGGTTGGTCAACACTAGGGGATCAGCCAACCGAGAGGGTCCTACACAGTCCAGCTCCCTACAGACCATAGAGGGAGATAAGGTCCATGTGGTACATGTAAGGAGCATATTGGGAAAAGCGGTGTGGGTCCTTCCAGCCTCTGGAAAGGGCAAACCCCTCTGTGGAACCGTTTTTGCGCAGGGACCTGGGTGCACCTGGTGGGTAATGGATAAAAATGGGGACGTCCAGTGTGTCCCACAAGGGAATTTGATATTGGGGGAATGCAGTCTGTAATTACATGTATATGTATGTATATATATAAGTTTGTATGTAACTTATGTTATTTCTGTTTTTGTTATGTATAGATGTGTGTTAAGCATGATGTGATGATGTGGAATAAGGGGTGGAATGTTGTGGTTTTGTGGTTTTGATGCCGGTATTCCACATCAGACCATCATGCAGCAGTTAAGGAGTTAATGCTGTTAGGAGCAGCAGAGGGGCAGAGCTCCGCACCTGATGCCAGGCGGCGCTGTGACTGGGCAAGCTCCTCTGGGCTGCCGTGGAGGTTCAACACGTGTGCTTCCTCTGCAGTTCCGCCTTAAGGTAAGCTCACGGCTTTCGGTTTGGAAATTTTATCTCTCTCTCAATTGTTCTATTTTATTAGATTTAGTAAATTTACCGTTCCTTCTCAGATTGTGCTGTTGTTTTCTTGTAGACCCATCTCTTCCCGCTGTTCCCCCTACCCCCCGGAGCACGCGGCTCTGCTTGGGCGGCCGCTCGGCCACTGACGCAGTTTTTTTTTTTTTTTTTTCCTCTCCTCAATCTCTTCTTTCTTTCCCTTGGGTCACTGTCACGGATAACACCGTGACAATGGTATACTTTCCCTTGGTTTTTGATGGAACCACTGTACTAGGTCCATCAACTCATTAGCTGTATATGGACGATCTGTCACATGGAGGTAGGTTTCAGCAGGGGGCCATTGGTCAGGAGGCACCCCTGCTGGTCTATCTTGTACCTTTTTTGTTTTTTGAGTTATAATAGGCTGAATCTCAAATGGGTCCATCATAGATGGAGTTTCACGATCTGCCTTAGAGATCTTTTTTTCCTGCAATATCTAAATCTGCCTCCTCTGATTTTTGGATGTCCTCTACCAATATACTCCGTATTTGTCTTGTGGGGATATTTAGGCCAGGTTTTTTGGTTGTTAATGTACCCAGCTGTTGCTCAAGCTTCTCAATACGCTCTCTTAATAATTGGTTTTCTGTTTCCATGTTAATATTTGCAGCATCTAATTTAAGTACAGCCATTACTAAAGGCCAGGCTAGTGCAGAGGCGGCTCACCGCTGCTCCTTGGTAACGAGTATGTCCTTATCTAATCCTAGAAAGTAGTCAGTCAAATAGGATGGGGAGGGAGAGGCAGTCCCTGGAACCCGCAGGGATCCCCATTTCTCAATAATGGATGCCAACCCATAGTAGGGTGACCCCATAAACCCTGGAATTAGAACAGGGATTGTTTGGTCTAGGGGGGTAACATTCTCCCCCCTGGCCCACTTAAGCATATTCCAAATGAAGGACATGTTTTGTAAGTATGAATTATTATCACTAGGCCTGCCTGGCTCGCCAAGTGTGGGGTAAATAACTCCCAAGGATGGTACTTCACAAAGAAATAGTAATAGATGATGGTATATTTTGAGTAGTTCTATATAGATAGAATACAAATAATACAAAAGAGAGGATGGCTCATCTTCAGGATGACAAGGCTCACAGGGGACTCCACATGGGAGGGATCTCCAAGAAGAGATCCTTCTCTGGTGGCGGTCAGCCCTTAAATGGGGTTTGGGAGAGGTGGAGCCAGGCTCCACCCCTTCCAATCACACAGGTATATCACCTCCACCTGTGGCCCCATGGCTGACTTGGTGCTCACCTTAGGTGACCTATCCATGGTTCAGGCCATTATTCAGCAGTTCCCATACATACAGCATAAGGCTCTATATCCATAGATTCATAGATACATTAGGTTGGAAAGGACCTACAAGATCATCTAGTCCAACCATCCTCCTATCACCATCCTTACCCACTGAACTACTAAATCAAATCCCTTAGTACCTCATCTAAATGTCTCTTTAACAGCGCTAGGGATGGTGCCTCAACCACCTCCCTAGGCAGGCCATCCCAGTGCCTGACCACTCTTTCAGAGAAAAAATGTTTCCTCAGGTCTAATCTAAATCTTCCCTGGTGCGTCTTGTGGCCATTCCCTCTCGTCCTGTCATTATTTATCAGGGAGAAGAGGCCGACCCCCTCCTCAACACAACCCCCGTTCAGGATGTGGTAGAGTGCGATAAGGTTTCCTCTGAGCCTTTTCTCCAGACTAGCAGATCCACTCTGTTCTGGACATCCTCAGTCCAGGGGCAAGCATGTCAGACACACAGTGTCAAGCGCCGAGTGGCAATTTAATGCTGTGCAACAAAGCCTTTTATACCCATACACCCGAAGCACCCACTCCACCCCACAGTCCCATGACACCCTATCTCACCCAAGTTCCTCCCTCCTGCGAGCCCTCCCCAAGGCCACTGCAAGCCTTGGAAACCCGTGTCCCTGCCTTGCAACCCTACAGCACAGCACCTCTTTAACTCTGGCAAACAGATGTCATTCCTGTTTACAAATTCGGCCGCCTCAAATATGTGCATGATAATGGTTTAGAAAAGAAAAAAAAAAGGGGGGGGGGGAATACAGGAGATACGCCACAAGAAAGGTTATGTAAGACTTTGCTTGTGCTGAATTTTTTGAATCCTGATCATACAGACACACCTCGAGTAGGCTGTCATTTTGTGACCTCACCAATGCTCAAGGAACGGTTGATGGTTAACATTCAGAATATGGCCACAGGGCATTGGGAAAGTCCCTTACCACTGATAACTTTGAGTCGTGAATATCCATGTGTTTCCACAGGCACTAGCCCTGTATGGGTTCCAGCGTGATATGTTTGGTCACATCTCAAGGCAGAAAATAGCATCCAGCCCTCATAAGAACTGGGATTGTGTTTTTCTTACTGTTTTGCAAATTGTATTGTAAATAACTTATGCATGCCATAGTAAGTGATGAGAAACAGCTAGATTACCCACTGGATGGTATCTCAGTAATAACACTGGTCATGGTATGACAAAAATGGGTGATTTTTCTGTGTTACCAATGTAGCCTTAAGAATTAGAATTATTAGGTATTATTTAGGTTGCTGTGTGGTGCTTTTTCTGTTTTTAGTGGTAGATTAAATATAAAAATGAACAGGATTTAATGTTTCCACTGTTTGAATCCATGGAAATAACCTTTTTTAGTTTAGTTTCATCCTTTCATCATTGGTTATGATGTTATTAGCCTATTAATAAGCCTTTTCTTAGTTTATCAAAACAAAACCTGGAAAGGAATCACAGAGAAAGGGAAGGCCCTGTACTATAGAATGATTCTCTCTTTCATCCACTAATCAGAATTTTAAAAATACGACTATGCATCACTCGAGACAAAGGCACACACTATCTTATTTCAATTCAACATATGATTTTAATAGAGAATGCTTGACTATTGCCCAACAGATACTGAAGTTCACTGATTCTTTCAATAAGCACCTATATTAGCGACCTAAAGGCCCCTGACAGAAGAACGATCTTGGGAAGGAACAAAGTGTTCTGATAGTTTTAAGGCAACTGATATTTATGACTATAAGTAATTTTAGAGAGAGCTGACTTTAGTAGTCTATTCTGTTTTGCAAGCAGGTGTTCCACTTGGGCTCTGTATCACGTACTGGTCACACGGATGCAGCGTACAAATGGAAGAAGTTCTGCAGACCCTGAGAAGAGTAAAAGCAGGAGAGAATCTGTGATGAGTGAGAAAGGAAAAGTGCACCTTGAAGCAGGGGACGCCCTGCTGGCACTGCCTATCACATCCATCTCCAGCATGTTCTTTCTGTCTCTCCTCTCTGGCAACTTGCAATTTCTCAAGGGTCAATAGCTAATAATGCGCTTGCTTAGGATGTTTCTGCTTCGTGCTTACACTTATCTAAAATGGATGTCTACGTGTGTGTGAGTGTATGTTGACTAAAACTCTAACCCTCTGTGTTGCTCTGAATGCATAGTTTGCTTGCCTCTGCTCCTGAGACATCCTGTCTCCCAGATCACTGTTGTGTGACCATACTGAAGAACTGGAAAAACAAGTAGCAATTTTGATGGAAAAACTACCTAATCAGGAGGAAAAAGACTGGGGATTGCAGAGCTGATGGCATGACAGGGGAGTCAAAATTCCCCAGGACTAGGGTCTCTACAGGAGACCAGAGACCTTATGTTGAAATAACTATTCATTGGTCCAGAAAGAATGTACGAGTTATGGCGCTGGTAGATACTGGGGCAGAAACATCAATCATATATGGGGACCCAAGTAAATTCCTGGGCACTAAGGCTATGATGGGTGGGTTTGGGGGGCAGATGATCCCTGTAACCCAAATGTGGTTGAAACTGGGGGTTGGGCGTCTTCCACCCCGGGAGTACAAAGTGTCTATTGCCCCAGTTCCAGACTACATATTGGGGATAGACATCTTGTGGGGTCTGACTCTCCAGACCACTGTGGGAGAGTTCAGACTAAGAGAAAGATGTATTAGTATCTGGGCGGTGCAGGCAATTTTAAGGGGCCATGCAAAAATTGAGCCTATTTGTTTGCCACAACCCCGCCGGATCAGAAATACAGAACAATATAGACTCCCTGGTGGGCAAGAAAAAATTACCAAGACTATGCAGGAGTTGAAGAGACTAGGGATTATTAGACCTGCACACAGCCCATATAACTCCTCCACATGGCCAGTCAGGAAGCCAGATGCTACATGGCGAATGACAGTAGACTACAGAGAACTGAACAAAGTCACTCCGCCGATACATGCAGCCATACCCAACATTGCCTCCCTCATGGATATGTTAAGTAGAGAAATAGAAACATATCACTGTGTTTTGGATCTAGCAAATGCATTGTTTAGCATTCCAATTGCTAAGGAATCACAAGACCAGTTTGCATTCACATGGGAGGGCAGGCAGTGGACTTTTCAAGTCCTACCTCAGGGATATGTGCATTCACCTACATTTTGTCATAACCTGGTAGCACGTGACTTGGCAAATTGGAACAAACCATCTACCGTCAAAATGTACCATTACATTGATGATCTGATGCTGCCGTCCAACTCAATTGAGGCATTAGAGAAGGCAGTACCACCATTAACTACTTTACAGGAAAAAGGATGGGCTATAAACCCACAGAAAGTACAAGGACCAGGGCTATCAGTTACGTTCCTGGGTGTTATCTGGTCAGGTAAGACTAAGGTCTTACCCAGCGCAATCATAGATAAAATTCAAGCGTTCCCAGTTCCCACAACACCAAAACAGTTCCAGGAGTTCCTGGGTATATTAGGATACTGGCGATCCTTTATACTCCACATAGCACAACTCCTAAAACCTCTATATCGATTAACAAAAAAATGCCAAGTATGGGATTGGGGTAAAATGGAGCAAGAGGCCTTCCAGCAGGCAAAAATAGCTGTTAAACAGGCCCAGGCGCTGGGTATATTTGATCCAACCCTTCCAGCTGAACTAGATGCGCATGAAACTCAAGAAGGATTTGGCTGGGGTCTGTGGCAGCGCCAGAGTTCCATTCGAACCCCAATTGGGTTCTGGTCACAGGTTTGGCACGGAGCAGAAGAAAGATACAGCATGATTGAAAAGCAGTTATTGGCTACCTATTCTGCTCTGCAGGCGGTAGAACCAATAACTCAAACTGCAGAGGTTATTGTTAAAACGACTTTGCCAATTCAGGGGTGGATAAAAGATCTAACCCACATTCCTAAGAGGGGGGTGGCCCAATCACGAACAGTGGCACACTGGGTTGCCTACCTCAGTCAGAGAAGCCGCCTGTCATCATCTCCACTGAAGGAAGAACTGCAGAAGATACTTGGCCCAGTAACATATCACAGTGAAACACCTGAGGAAATAACTGTCACTCGCCCAGAGAAGAGTCCTGTACAGGAGGGGAAATAACCTATTCCAGAAGATGCCTGGTACACAGATGGATCCAGCAGAGGGAACTGAAGTAGGTGGCGAGCTGTTGCATACCATCCCTCAACTGAAACAATATGGTTCGAAGAAGGGGATGGACAAAGTAGCCAGTGGGCTGAGCTGCGAGCTGTGTGGATGGTGATAACTCAAGAGCCGAGCGATGACGCATTGAATATCTGCACGGATAGTTGGACAGTCTACCAAGGGCTCACGCTCTGGATAGCACAGTGGGCCACTCAGGACTGGGCGATCCATGCTCGACCTATCTGGGGCAAAGATATGTGGGTTGATATATGGAATGTGGTTAGGCACAGGACTGTGCGAGCATACCACGTTTCTGGACATCAACCCTTGCAGTCGCCAGGCAATGATGAAGCTGACACTCTGGCTCGAGTTCGATGGCTAGGAAATACATCAGCAGAAGATACTGACCATTGGTTGCATCGGAAATTATGGCATGCAGGACAGAAAATCATGTGGGCACCTGCTAAAGCATGGGCTTATAGCATGTCACGCTCCAATATAAAGGAGGGAGACGAGGTTCTTAAATTATGTATATACCCAGTGTGAGATTAAGAAACAATGGTTCAAATGTTGGTCCGACCAGTTTATTACCAATATTGACCAGGGAGATGGGGAAGGCAGAAACTGTTAAGGGTGATGGGGAAGGGAAGGCAAGCGATAGGAAAGATAGGAAAGAAGCAAGGGTTTGTACAAAGCAGGGATAGTCACCAGCCAGGATCCTAGGGGCGGTCCGGTTGCAAGTGGCTCCGACGGTCTGAGGCAGAGGAGCAGGGGTGGCAGAAGCGGGGAGAACAGCAGCAGCGACGGGCAGCCTTGAGCAGCAAGCAGTTGTCCTGGAGAAGTGGCACTGGCTCAGCACAGGAGAAGCGGCATGGGGTCAGCGCAGCTGAAGCAGCACCGGGTCAGCACAGGAGAAGCAGCGAGGGGTCAACCCCAGGAGGGGCAGCAGCAAACAGTGATCAGCTCGTGAGGTCTCTCCAAGAGAAGGCCTCTCCGGGAAGCAGCAAACAGTGATCAGCTCAGGAGGTCTCTCCTAAGAGAAAGCTTCTCCAGGAAGCAGCAAGCAGTGATCAGCTCAGGAGGTCTCTCCTAAGAGAAAGCTTCTCCAAGAGGAAGCCACTCCAGAGAAAACCCTCCAACTTCGTGGCTGCAGGACCCCTCTATCTCCCAAATTTCTCCAGTCTACTGATGAACCCCTCCTGCTTGGGCGTCAGGCGGGTATCGCCTGAGATGGTTATCTCCCCCTGGAGATGAGTTCCACAGAAGAGTTTTCTCTGGTCATTGAGCTGCAGCGTCAGGCGAGTATCACCTGAGATGGCTATCACCCCCTGGAGGTGAGTTCCACAAAAGAGTGTTCAGCAGCCACTGAGCTGCAGCTTAAGTTGCCCCAAGACATGCCCATCAGCTTGTGGCATAGACAAAGGATTTCACAACCTTTGCCCAGGACTAGCTTTGACATGTTCGAACATGTTCATCAGCAAACTTTGAGGCAATGGTATAAAATATTAGTCTCTTACACCACCCTGTGACTCAAAGGTTGCTTAAAAATTGGACACTGGTGATCCATGATGGTGAGAAAAAGATGGTGAGAAAAAGATAGGAAGCAGAAGGGTAAAGGAGGGAGGGGGCAGGGAATCCAAAGTTTCATATAACTGTTACAAAAGATTCTTTAGTCTTGGTTACAATTGTCACCCTGATATGTTTCACTTCATCAGCAGAGGAGGTTGTAAAGTACATAGAAGATACCACACATTATCCAAGTTTACAATTGAATAAAACCTGGTATCATACAAGGAACAAACATAAGAGTTGCAATTATACACAATAAATAAAATAATATATGTTTAGCCATGGGCCACCTGGGAGCCAAAAAAAGAGGTCAAGGTCTGGGCTTTTACAAGTTTGGACAGGAACATGTGCTATCTTTCAAATACCTTGAGCAATTCGTTTGCATCAATCCCATTATCATCAATCTTTAGACAACAAGTAGAATCATTTAATTTGCCACAGACACCCCTTTTCTCCAGCTAGCAGGTAGTCCAGAACAATGCAGTGCTTGAGTATTGCTGCCCACGTCTGTGAGGCTTGATCTGCAAGGAGATCAAGGGCATGACATTGGGCGGATTACTCCAACATAACATACCCCAGTCCAGTTTACAGGTAGTCGTTTATATGCATAATGAAAACAAATCAAATAATGTCCCTCTAGTGCTAGTCGTGAGCTTCCTAACATTCACCCTTCACCCCCCGCTCATTTGAGAGGTGAAGGAATTAGTTTCCTGATGACTCTGGTAGTTCTTCTGGTGCTGGAGAGGCAACTAGGACCTAAGGTTTTGCTTTCCTCAAATCTAGTAGGCCATCCAGTTACCAGCATCTCGAGCCTATCTATTGTCAGTCCATCCATCAAAATTCGTGGAATGCCCTTTTTCCAGCCCAGAGTCCAAAGACCATTACGTTTATGATCAATGCTTTGCCTACCCATTCTTAGTGGGCATGAAACCTTTTGAGTTCCATTAAGCTTTGAGCTAGGTGGCCTGAGGGCAAGTCTGGCTGCTGAAAGCCTTACTCCTCTTGGCTCAGATTTACTGGAGGAAGAAACCACCAGCCCATATTTTCTTCCATAGTTAATTAACTCTTGGGCAACCTCCCCCCATGTCCATACTTTGCATCCTGACTGCAGATGATTAGAGGTTGCAGTTCCTTCTAACACTGCCCGGGTTCTTTCTCCCTGAGACACAGCCTGTATCTTTCGTTGCAACTGTATGCCTATGGGTTTCAGTGATTCTGGAAGCCCCCTGATTAGAGGGGTCATTCTCTCAGGATCAACAGGCATCATCATGGGTGATTCATGGTTCATAAGTTCATAAGTTCATAAGTTCATAAGGTTGGAAAGGACCTATAAGATCATGGTGTAACTGCAGCTTCCTGTCATACATCATTTGGAGACAGGCAGTCTTCTGAACATTCTCTACTAGTTGATCAATGGATCCAGTAATGG